>NW_021963073.1:0-242403 GCF_901765095.1 Microcaecilia unicolor | reverse complement strand
TTGGGGCCTCCCTGATCTTTTCAACTTCAGGGCATTTAACTCCAGCCTGGTCTGAGCACTGCCCCTCTGACTCAGTCTAAGCAAACCAGCGCCGCCTGTTGTAAGATGGCTGAACTGCGCCAGTGAGGGAGTGCTCTTCACTAACCCATCCAATCACTCATACTTCCTTTCTTTTCTCTTTTTGTACCATTTATTCTGTTGCTAGATAGAATCTGCTATTGGAATTTAAACACTATTTTTATTCTCATTCTACTTTCTTTTCCTCTTAATATAATGTAAATTTGTGCTTAATATTGTAGTGGACGGTTTTTATTTTCCTGTAGAACTGGATTTCAGATGGCCACCCATAGAGAACCTAGAGGAAGGGAAGAGATGGTTCCATCTTCCTATACCTTGTACGCAGAACCAGGGGCGTAGCCAGACAACAGATTTTGGGTGGGCCTAGGCAAGAAGTGGGTGGGCACAAAGTGTTCTCCCCCCCCCCTCCCCCACCAAAGAAATATCTGAGCTGGCAGAAAAAATGCTTCTTTCCAACCTGGCAGTCTGTAGCATGCATGCGCTGAAAACTGAGCATGCGCAGATGCCAGTATCATGGAGAGTAGCGTTTTCATTAGCATCAGGGGGAAGTCTTCAGCTAGTGGAACTTAGGATCCCCACCAACTACCACAAAACTTGTGCTACTGTTGGGTGGGCCTGTGCCCTAAGTGGGTGGGCCCTGGCCCACCCAGGCCCACCTATGCCTACGCCACTGCGCAGAACCTTCCCTCTCCCAGCTCTCATCCTCACCTTGCAGCTGTCCCATACAGTTACAATCAGATTGGCACTGCTGAAGTATGTCCCTAAAGATAATTCAGCACAGGGCCTGCCAGCCCTCATGTGCTGAGAGACGCTTTGGTAATTGGCCTTGCTTCTCAGACAGCCCTCCTATGACCATGGAAACTCAGGGTGGGGCACCACAGAGCCTTTCAACACATGAGAGCTGGTAGACCTATGCTGAATTTTCTTTCGGGAGATGATGCACCGGTGCCAGGCTGATCTTTTCTCTGAAGGACTGGTATTGTGGCCAGGGCCGCTGAGGGCCTGGGCCGGGCCCAGGGCAAGGCTGCCCCTGGGGTGCACCCCCCCCCCCCCGAGGTCGTTGCTGCTCCCCCTCCACCCGCCCCCCTCCGTCCGCCACCAGGCCAGGCCCTGTGCATTGAAATCACAGCGCCTCTCACGGAAGTTACGTTAGACGAGGGCGAGACACAGGGAGGGAAGGAGGCCCAAAGGGAAGCGATCTGCTGCTGCCTGCAGCGCTTTCACACAGAGGTGAGAGGTGCTGTGATTTCAATGCAGGGGGCCCAGCCCGGTGGCAGACGGTTGATGACGGAGGGCGGATGGGACTGCTATGCCGGGCCTGGGGAATTTTGTCCCCCCTGTCCCCCCTCTCTCGGTGGTTATGATTGTGGCAGCAGGCCCAGAGTGAGGTATAGCACCTATTAATATATGGCTCCAGAGGCAGTTTACTATCCTGCTTATAATCGAAAGAGAAAAACCCCTTTATTGCGACCCAAATCGGGAGATGGGAGTCTTTCTCCCGTGGGCACCCAAATCGGTATAATCGAAAGCCGATTTTGGGCGTTTCCAACTGCAATCCATTGCGGAAACGGGTAAAGTTGACGGGGGCGTGTCGGAGGCGTGGTGAACGTGGAACTGGGATGTGGTTATCGCAGGGGCGTTGCTAAGGGTGGGCCTGGGTGGGCCCAGGCCCACCCAATCTCGGCTCAGGCCCACCCAAGCAGCCGGCAGCTGTCCGGTCCTCCTCTGCCTAATTTTGTTTTTAGTGCAGCCATTAGTTTTACACGCTGGTGCCGCTACTCTGTCGGTCACTCCCTGAGCCCACATCCAGTTTTAAAGAACTCTGCTGGTTTGCTCCTCCCCTTCATGTGCGACGGCGCCGCAGAGCTGCATGGGAGGGGAAACTATGCCGGCTACCATCACGGGTGCGGTTCCTCCACTCTGCCCTGTTTCTGAATGATCAGCCTTATTTTTATTGATTCCGGGGTGGGCTACCGTTGCGGTCGCGGTTCCGGTTTCTCCACTCTGCCCTGCTTGAAGATCAGCCTTATTTTGTTGATTCTTGGGTACCGTCGTGGTCGCGGTTCCTCCACTATGCCCTGCTTGAAGATCAGCCTTATTTTGTTGATTCCGGGGTACCGTCGCGGTCGCGGTTCCTCCACTATGCCCTGCTTGAAGATCAGCCTTATTTTGTTGATTCCGGGGTACCGTCGCGGTCGTGGTTCCTCCAGTCTGCCCTGCTCTTAATGAAGATCAGCCTTATTTTGTTCATTCCACCCAGGCCTCAGCACTCCCCCATGGCCCCACAACAGCACACATGGAGCGGAGCGCAGCACAATGATTGCGCTCTGAGTTTGCACCACTATCTGTGACCACCACCAAAGCCCAGCTGCCCAGGTCAGGTAAAATAAATATATTTTTTTGAAAGTTTAACATCGTGTACAGTGTAATGGTGGGTGGGGGTGTTCTCTTCACTGCCTAGGTAAAAAAAAAGGTATATTTAATAATTAAATATACCTTTTTTCACTAGGCAGTGAAGAGCCCACCCCCACACAGAAGCCCACCAACAAAAATTTTTTATAATGCTTAGGTTACAATCTAAAAAAGGTTGTATATTTTTCTTGTTGATGCCTTGGTGGGTTTTGGGGGGGATTTTCTCTGTAGTGTCCGGGTTAAAATAATAAAAAAAAAGGTTTAAATATAAGCAGGTTTCTGGGTGGAGGTAGGCTCTGCAGTGCTCAGGACATTAAAAAAAAAGTCTTATATTTAATGCTGGTGTCCTTCATGGTGAGGGGAAGAGATGCCAGACCATGGGAGGATGGGTAGGGGGGTAGGACAAGGGTGATGCTAGGCTAAAGGGAGGGGGGGGGCTAGGGTAGGGCTTATCTATGGGATGAATGATTGTGAAGGGAAAGGATGATACTGTGCTACGAGGATAAATGGGGAAGAGGGTAAGGTAGAGAAAGGAAGGGCTGATGCCAGGCTACGGAGATGGATGGTGGGGTAGGGAAGGGAAAAGCCAATGCCAGGCTGAAGGGCAGGGAGGGACTGATGGCAGGCTACAGGACAATTGCTAATGTTTGGTCCTCTATTCTGTAATTGATGAGAGTTAGTATGTGCTCTGCATGTGATCAAGGTGAGAGATTCTGCTGGCATGTAGTTTGTGTCAGGTTGTATAAGTCTGACTTGTCTGACTTTTCCAGTGAGAAGTGTATTGCTGTTATGTATATGCACTGCTGCCTTTATAAAAGTACTGTTATTGGTATTCGTATTCAGAATTGGTTTTGAGATTTGCAACATAGGCTCTAAGAAGTTTCTTTGCAGGATTTAGTGTTACTTCACAAAGTACCTGACAGTTAAGGGATTTTGTATTGCTAGTATTGAGGTGCTACCAGAATTTGAATACATCTTTCCTGTGTATTTATATTGCAAGATCCTGTCGTGTGTTGAGAGGTTTGCCACTGTAGTAGACTTATGTCTAGTCAATTCTAAGATATGGGAAAATGAAATTATATTTACAAATATTGTTTTTTTCTGTTATGTATGTGGTTTACATTGATGCAGGTGTTAGGCAGACTACTTAGAAATCCATCATCAAGTGCATTATAAGGCCTTATTTTGTAGTATCCCAAGAAACACTACTCATACCTATATACATAGTGCCCACCCATATTAACTCTGGGCACACCCAAAATGTCAAGTCTGGCTACGCCACTGGGTTATCGGCCGAGGAGAGATGGGCGTCTTTAGCTGATAATCGAAAAAAACCAGGCGTTTTTACTGCGATTTTGGGTCACTTTTTTGGACCCTTTTTTTTTTCACGAACAGGTCCCAAAAAAGTGCCCCAACTGACCAGATGACCACTGGAGGGAATCAGGGATGACTTCCCCGGACTCCCCCAGTGGTCACTAACCCCCTCCCACCAAAACCCCCCACTTTAAAAACTTTTTTTCCAGCCTCTATGCCAGCCTCAAATGCTGTACCCACCTCCATGACAGCAGAATGTGTTTTATCCTGTGACAGCCTTTGCCTGGTTCTGATGTGGCTCTTGGGTGAGTGTGACACCTTTTCTGTTATGCGCACTGCAGAGTCACATCAGCAATGTACCCACATGTAGGTGCCCCCTTCACCCCTAAGTGCTATGGTAGTGTTGTACATTTGTGGGTAGTGGGTTTTTTGGGGGGGGGGGTTGGGTGCTCTGCACCCGTGGTAAGGGAGCTATGCATGTGGGAGCGTTGTCTGAAGTCTACCGCACTGACCTCTAGGGTTCCCAGTTGGTGTCCTGGCATGTCAGGGGGCGAGTGTACTACGAATCGTGGTCCCTCCCACGACCAAATGGCTCGGATTAGGACGTTTTTGAGCTGGGCGTTTTTAGTTTCCATTATTGCTAAAAAAAAACAAACGCCCTGCTGAAAAACGTCCATTTTTTCGAAAATACGGTCTGTCTCGCCTCTTCACATACCCGTTTTTGGACATAGACGCCCATGGAGATAGGCGTTCGATTATGCCCCTTTATGCCTACAGGTGGTCCTGCTTTCCTACTAGGAAACTGACATGAAGTCATATCTGCAAAACATTATTCCTTGCTGTTTCAAACTTTTACAACAGATAGCAGTCTAATCTAATCTAATATCAGCATTTATAGACTGCTTTATCCGCACCAGTTAGAGTTCAAAGTGGTTTATAGTAATACAAAAATATTAACAATCAGGAAATACCTGCCATAATTTAACAATTATCAGAACTAGTCAAGAATTTTTGAAACAAATAAGGTTTTTTTAATATTTATGAAACACAGAATAAAAAGACAATTGTTTAATACATAATGGTAGGTTATTCCAGACCTGAATTGCTTGATAGGAAAGGATGGTTCAAGAATTTTCCTGTAGCAAACCAATTTGAAAGGGGAAAATTCAGAAGCTGAAAATCCCTAGACCTAGAGGATCCCCTACCAAATGGAAAAGAAATCTGCAAAAGACCTACTTTTCAGTAAGTGCTAGATGTACTATAGGGTCATGGATTTGATTTACCACTTTCTGTGGTACAATGAAATGGGCTCACAATCTAAATTTTTATACCTGGGGCAATGAGGGTTAAATGACTGAACTGTTTTGGGATCTTGCCAGGTACTTGTGACCTGGATTGGCCACTGTTGGAAACAGGATGCTGGGCTTGATGGACAGATGCTGAAACCATGCAGACTGCATTTAGCATTTAAATGCATTTAAATATGATCATGAAGTATTCTCACAGCATGCTAAAAAAAAAAAAGCTGTCAGGCGTATTTAGCAAGGGCAAAAATGAGCCATCTGGAGCAGCATTAGAAGGGTTGGTTGAGAGAAGGTTTGTTTAATGACACCCCTTCTCTCCCACTATCCTGACCACCTTACTCTAAACAGGCTTCCCGTGCCATCCCCAACCTTTAAAAAAAATCTTCCTGGTGGTTCAGTGGACCTCGACCCCCCCCCCCCCAAAGTTATAGCCAAAGCCCTGATGGTCTAATGGATCCCTGGCCTGGCCTGGCCAGACCCCCCCCCCCCAAAGTTCACCCTAGTGGCCTAGGTCTACCCCTATGGCCCCAAGATACTTCATAGATAGCAGGGAGGAGGAAGTAGGCATCCTTCCTTCCTCCTTCCTGAGTGGCATGATCAAAAAGGCGGCATTCCGCCATGCCCATTGCATTTTGGGATGTACTGAGTGGGACATAACTACCAAATAAGGACTTATTTGCTCATTAGGCTCCTCCCAGTGCATCCCAGAATGCACTGGGTGGGACAGAGCACCACCATTTTGATGATGTCACCTAGAAGGGAGGAAGGAAGGATGACTACTCCCTCCTTCCTGCTATCTACAAAATATGTCGGGGCTGTGGGGGTGGGCCTAGGCTACCAGGGTGGATTTCATTGTACCACCAGAGCTTTGGCTACTTGTTTGGAGGGTTAGGGTCCACTGGACTACTAGGGCCTCCTGTGAGGAGGGCTGGTTGGGGTCCAGGGGACCACCAGGGTTTTTGTTTATGTAGGGGGGGTGGGAGGGAGGTCACCTGATGTTTGGGGTGGATTCACAGGATGGAGGAGGGAGATTCAGTCGAGGACCAGTTTTTTGTGGTGGCATGCTTTTTTTTTTAAACGTCAACTTTCCTGTCAGTGCTTGAACCAATCAGTGTGCAGACATTGACAGGAAAATTAGCACAGAATAGTGAGCAGCTAATTAATGACGTGATTTTAACACATCTGCATGCTCATTATACTGATCATGCCGTGGTAAGTTTGGGTGCTTGGTTCGCAGTAGAATTTAATTCTACCTCAAACCTTTGAGCAATGGCCTGTCAGTGAAGAATATTTCAGGGAGACTTCTTGTTTTGTTTAGCACTTAATCCTTTACTACTACTACTTATCATTTCTATAGAGCTACTAAACGTACGCTGCGCTGTATACTAAATATGTAAGAAAACAACATGGCAGGTGGTCTGCCAAATCCAACATGAAAGATAAAACCAAAAGGGAGACCCTGTAAAGATCACAGTCTTTATTGGTAAAGTAAAAGCTCCCAGAAGTTCAACATGCAGTGCCCAACATGGCCATGTTTCGCCAGAATTACAGGCTGCGTCAGGGGCAATGGTTACCAGCTGGTGTAAAACTTCAAAAGTCACCTGGGCTGGTGCAACTGATAAAACATGGCAAACAATGCTTCTGTTCCCTTTGTAGAATACTAGCTTAGCGCAGATCTTGCAACTAATGTTGGGCACTAGATTTATGCCTGCTGGAACCTGGTGTAATTCTGGTGCCCAACTTAGGCACAGATATGACATTATTTCATAACATTGTGCCTAACTTCTGGGAACCCCCCCCCCCCATCCACTCATACTCTTCCCTTAGCTACACAATGGATGTTATATAGCAACTAGGGCAGATGAGTATGCAAATCCAAATTGTTGCCAATTAATTCCAATTTTTGATTGTTGACACTTTGTTAACTAATTAATTTGCACATTTATCTGCATGGGCGCCCAAATTTGGGTGCCTATATAGTGTTCAGTGGATAGAGCTATGATCGTAGGCCTCCAGGCCTATTTAACAGCATCAATAGATCCCCACACACAAGTATTGAAGTATGAAAGGAAGTGTCCAGAATGCAGTTCCAATACAAAAAATAGAAGAAACTAGTCTTCACAAAAAAGCAAAATTACAAACCAAAACAGCGAAGATGACTAAAAATCCAGTTAAAAAATACAATTTTAATGGTCAATAAACAAGATGAAAAATACATATACAATTAAAATGTTTGGTAAACAAGACTCGACACAGCTGTGTTTCGGCCTACAAGGCCTGCATCAGGAGTCTTTCAACATCACATATTTTGTTTCTTGTATCTTTCACCATCAGATATGATAAAACTTGTATTCGTCTTTCAATTGTAGATTTTGTTATGAAGCTGTAGCGTCTCTTGACTCAGACTCTAATAATACTCTTGAAAATTATCTAATCTCGAGTTGGAACCCGGATAGAATCCAGTTCCATCATTAAACTTGGACAGGTTTTCTGATGAGCAGAAGGAATGAGTGAAAATCCACTGTACAGGAAAGGAAACCACGCAAGTAAGGAGAAAAAGTTCTTCAAATAGACCATCAAATGAGAAAAACAAGTGGCAAATGCATAAATATAATGGGAAATATAAAGTGTTACTGCTGGAGCTGTACGTTGATTAAGCTTGGACACATGGATGGTTAAAGAGAGGAGAACTGAAACCCAGGACAGTGAATTATAGTCAAGATGGTTCACATGAAGCACAGAAAAAACTGATAGAGCAGATTATCTGTAGATTATGTAAAAAAAAAAAAAAGAGCATAAAATGGTTACTCATTTGTAGCTGGCTGCAAAGTGCTGATGGCAGAAAATTTCTATACAGGAAGGCACTACAAGGTGACATGTCTCATTCATTAGAAACTTTGTAAACATCACATCACTATACTGAAAAAACATTGGGATCATGACCCAAAGAGAACTGTGGAGAATGAAGAGGTTATGGACATCTCCATGCCAGCCAATAAAAAGCTGGATGCAAGAAAGTCTGATATAGTGGAAAAAGAGAAAAAACCCTAGAATGGCATTGATCGTAGAGGTATCAGTCCTAAGCAATTACTCTGAGAATCACATGGAAAGAGAGAAGATCCTGAAGTACCAAGAAATGCAGTCCAAGACCAAGAAAATGTGGCAGAAAGATGTAGAAATATTTCCCATTGTTAGGGGTGCCACAGGCTTGATTAAAAAGAATTTCCAAGCACAACTGGATTGATTACATATACATGTTACTCCTTACAAACTCGAGAGGGAAGCATTCACCTCCTCCTGTCCCTTCCTGTAACTAGAGTTTCCTTCCAGGGCTCCCACACTCAGCACTATCCCTTTGGTTGGATCCTACCATGGTCTCTCGGGCTAGAGCTGTCTTGCAATGCTTCTGTCCCCAGTGCCTTTCCATTGGCTGGATTCCACCAATGGTCTTTGTTGCTAGTGACACAGGAAGCAGGGAGTAGAGCAGTTTCACTCAGGTAGGGGGTAGGTCTGGACAGCTGCAGGTAGAGAAGTAAATTGCTGGATGTTTTCAAGACAGTTCTAAGTCCCTGAAGCTAGGATGGATAACCTGCCTGTTATATGTCTACTTCATTGTTGCTCTAGGCACCAAGAAATCTTTGTATCAGATTGAATATTGTTTTTCATGTCCACTGCTAGAATACTTTGCATTTGAGTTTGAATTATGTTTCTTTTGAATTCTGAGAGCTAATGGAGCTAGATCACAGAAACTTAGGTTAGGATGTGACATTTGGTTTTCATAAAGTATTCAACTAAGTTACAATATAAACTTAGCATCAACGTTTATATACACTGTATGTGTTTCAGTGTCTAATGCAGGAAATCTGATTTTCCAGATTTAAAGTACATTTTAGAAAATCGTATCTCTTTGGTTGGATGTGGCAAGAAACTTTACTTATTACAAGTCTCCATTTCTCACAGTACAAAAGTCTCTGAAATATCTTGGGATTTGTATCATTCCAAGACTTCTGACTTGTTTCAGGCTAATTATTCCAAGCTGTTAAGTCACTGCAGACATAAAATATAATACGGGACACATCTCACTTAATGAGGCAGAATATGCAGGGTAAAGAAGATTTCTTTGTCTAGATTGTTGTGCTACCTCTCAGTACTTCCAGCTTCAATAACCTGATGGATCATTAGGGAGATGTTTAAAATTAGAGGTTCTATTGCTAAAAAGGGATATTCACTGTTATTCAAGTGTCCATAGTACTTAAACCGAACAACTAATCGTCACTCCAGTATATTCATCCAGTGTTAATGTCCCAAGACTGGATATATCGTAACCTGCTTGTTGATTGATCAAAAAAGTTTATGATCCAAAGTTGAAATCATACCACAGCGATATAAGTATTGTATGGTTAGTAAAACCAAATCTTCACTTGGGACGACTTCCAATGAAACCACCATCTGGATTCACATATTCATTCATAACATGGCGGGATTAGTTGTTCGGTTTAAGTACTATGGACACTTGAATAACAGTGAATATCCCTATATATGATCAACTAGGATCAGACAATATATTAATGTCAATGGATATTTGAAAAAAAAAAAAAAACGGTTCTATTCACTTTCTGTGTGGATTAGGAAATGTAATGTAATATCCGAAATATGTTCACTGTTAGTGTGTAGTTGTGGTAGGAACTTTCAATGTTTAACCCAGGGCTGGTCCTAGGGTCTCTGGTGCCCCCCTGCAGACAATCAGTTGGTGCCCCCCCCCCCCCGGCGGGGCCATTACCTGGCTTAAAGAACTTAAAGGCCAAGGCAGGGGCAGAAGCTTAGGCAGTGAGTCAGGCAATCAGCTGGGAGCCTCAGCGCCTGGGATGGAGGAGCGAGCCGGCTGGAGGAGGATACAAGACGGTTAGGCAGTTAGGCTACTCACTTGCTGCAACCGCAGGGCGCACTGGCGCACATGCAGGGTGCCGCAGGGGGAGGAGGTGTTGTCTCGTGATGTCGAGAGCGGAGGAGCCACTGGCCAGGCTGGAAGGAGACGAGCAGCGCCGCAGAGGTGTAAAGCACGTGCAACGCTGTGTGCAGCATTACGGCGGGAACTGGAAGGCCGTCGAACAGCTGGGCAGGCCACGGGAGCTGGTGCCCTTGAAGGCAGGCGCCTTCCTGCGGTGCTTACCCCGCTTACTGGGTTGAACCGGTCCTGGTTTAACCCCTCTGAGAATGTATGGTGAAGAGTGTTGAGTAATAAATGTGTTAATTATGATTAACTATACGTGTATACATTATTATAAAGAGTCCCACAATAGAGTAGATTATTATATATAGGTGACTACTTTAGGTAATCTTTATCCCCTATTGAGATAGCAAAGTATTTTGGATTCTATATGTGGCACCCAAAGTTACATACCCAACTTGGGAGTGCTCCAGAGATACGTGCACTAATAAATTGGATAATGAGCTCTGAGCCATCCATAACTGGGTGCTAACAACTAATTATTGAAATCAATGGGCACTAATTAAATTTTGCATTCACATCTGGATGTGCGCTATTCTAAAAAGCATGGCGCCTAATCTCCATATATCAAAAGGGGTGTGGCCATGGGCATGTCACACAGAGAAAACCAGAATGCTGCCAAATCATGCCTAACTTGGGTGCTGGCGTTTATACCAGGTTTCAGCAGGCGTAAGTCCTGCACCTAAAAGTTAGACATGGATCTTTGTTAAATGCTATTCTATATGAGGCAGGCACCTGTTGTTTATTGAGTTCCTTCCTTTGCCACTTGTGTATATGCCCTTACAGAATAGGACCTAACTATTTTGCTGCCACTTATATGCATATATGTACACTTACCTGTGAAAGTGCCGGTGTGCTATACATTTCCACATGGAAGTGGTGTGTAAAGGTGGGCACCCTGTTACAGAACTGCCATTTAAATGGTTACATAAGAATATAAGCATTGCCATATTGGAACAGACTGAATGTCCATCACGCCCTGTATCCAGTTTCCAGCAGTGGCCAATCCACAAGTACCTGGCAAGATCCCAGAACAGTAAAACAGACTTTAAGTTGCTTATCCTAGGAATAAGCAGTGGAAATTCCCAAGTCCATCTTAATAATGGCATATGGACTGTTCTTTTAGGAAGTTATCCAAATCTTTTTAAACTCTGCTAAGCTAATTACTTTTACCACATTCTCTGGCAAAGAATTCCAGAGTTTAATTACGCGTTGAGAGAAGAAATATTTTCCCTGGTTTGTTTTAAATTTACTACTTAGTAGCTTTATTGGGTGCCCCCTAGTCCTAGTATTTTTGGAAAGAGTAAACAAATGAATACCAGCACTATCTGCATAACCTGCTAGGTTGTTCCATTCCTGCCACTCATTTGTTGGATACATTTTGTTCATATAGCTATTGGTATGGGCAAAACTTATCCATATAAATGCTGTGATATATGATATGATACGGTATTTCTATTCCACCAAATCCAATAATTAGGTTCAAAGCGGAATTCCAAATTCAAATGCAAAAAATTAACTGACCATTACAAATAAGATCTCTGAAATAAATAAGGTTTCAAAATTTTTCAAAAAGAAGAATAAGTAGGCATTCTCCTTAACGTAACAGGTAAAGAACACCAGAAATGAATAGTTTGATAAGGAAAAGATAGTTGTAAAGATCTTTTGTATTTTACTCCAACAAACAGTGGAAAATAAAGAAAATGATGATCTTTGGCTCGAGAAGTAGGAGATAAAGTAAGAGAAAATAATTGTAACAAATAATCCGGACAAAGAAAACTACCACATAGGTGTTTTTTTTTTACTTTTATTCGCTTGTTATTCTACCATTCACAGAAGAACATTGCTGTCCTTCATATTTCACAAAAAGGAAAAAAGTCTAAAAATAAACATCAAATATATAAGCACCAAAAACCAGGAGCTCTATGTAGTGTCATTAGCTCTCTTATATAATATTTCTGGATGTTATGATTTTGCAAGGCTGTATGATGCATCTACTACAATTGGCTTATCTTATATGCCTGTAGTCTGTTCTGCATTGTGTTTCCCACCTACTAGGGGTACTTAGATACAGACTTGCAGAATTCATCAGTTACTCAGAAGTATTTCATATCCCATATGAATCAAATCTAAGCATGCAGCTTTCATGTGTGTATGTTCTAGGGAATGAGATCTACAAATAATAAATGAGTGTGGGAACAGAGGAAAAACAAGTTCCCTTTTGTATTTTCCCTGCTTGTGATTATTCATTTTTGGGAAATTGGGGAAATAAAGCAATAGGAGCTAGTTTGCAGACAGGGGAAAAAATGCTGTGATAAATCTTGCAGTACTTCACGTCAAGAGGCTGATTACAGCAAAATCTCAGGAAAACATAAGCAAAGAAATGGTGAAATATGAAAATTCAAATTAAGCTATGAGGTATGAAACCAAATACATGAGCATTACCATACTGGGAAAAAACAAAGATACATCATCCATTATCCTGTTTCCAAAAGCAGCAAATCTAGGATTCCAAAAGATTAAAACAGATCATATGCTACTCAGTGTGTTTCTTCTAGCAAAAAAGGTGCCGGTACTCAAATGTCAGGCCACCCTTCAGGGATGAGGTGATCATTGAGGGACTCACCCCACGATAGCCAGGACCCCTGCAACCAGTCACAGAATCTATGACAAGGCAGAATTGGTGTGTAGAGCCTGAGCTCTTTCATTAAAACTTGGGGACCTTGGGCCAATTTCAGCACACAATGGAAAAGGTGCTGGTACTCAGTACCCCCAAGTACCCCCTCAAAAAAAAGCCCTGATGCTACTTATCTCAGAAAGAAGCAAAGGATTTTCCCAAATTCACCTTGATAATGGTGGACTTTTAGCAACGTGTCCAAACCTTTTTTTAAACCCTGATACACTAACTGCTTTTACCACATTTTATAACAACGAATTCCAGAGTTTAATTACACATTGAGTGAAGAAATATTTTCTCTGGTTTGTTTCAGATTTACTACTTAGTAGCTTGCCTCCTAGTCCTTGTATTTTGGAAAGAGTAAACAAGCAATTCACATCTACTAGTTACATAAGTACATAAGTATTGCCATACTGGGAAAGACCAAAGGTCCATCAAGCCCAGCATCCTGTTTCCAACAGTGGCCAATCCAGGTCACAAATACCTGGCAAGATCCCAAAAAAGTACAAAACATTCTATACTGCTTATCCCAGAAATAGTGGATTTTCCCCAAATCCATTTAATAATGGTCTATGGACTTTTCCTTTAGGAAGCCATCCAAACCTTTTTAAAACTCTGCTAAGCTAACTGCCTGTACCACATTCTCTGGCAACGAATTCCAGAGTTTAATTACATGTTGAGTGAAGAAAAATTTTCTCCGATTCGTTTTAAATTTACAACATTGTAGCTTCATCGCATGCTTCCTAGTATTTTTGGAAAGCGTAAACAGAAACTTCACATCTACCCGTTCAATTCAACTCAGTATTTTATAGACCTCGATGATATCTCCCCTCAGCCAACTCTCTTCAAGCTGACAAACCCTAGCCATTTTAGCTTTTCCTCATAGTAAAGTTGTTCCATTTCCTTTGTCATTTTTATCGCCCTTCTCTGTACCTTTTCTAATTCCGCTATATCTTTTTTCAAATTAGGTGACCAGAATTGCACACCATATTTGAGGTGTGGTTGCACCATGGTACGATACAAAGTTCATAATACATAAGTATTGCCACACTGGGACAGTCCAACTGGATTGAGGCCCTCGAGGACCGAGGTTGGACAACCCTGCTCTACATAGATATATAAGTATGGCCATACTGGGCCAGACCAAAGGTCCATCAAGTCCAGCATCCTGTTTCCAACAGTAGCCAATCCAGGTCACAAATACCTGGCAAGATCCCGAAAAAGTTCAATACATTTATGCTGCTTATCCCAGAAATAAGCAGTGGATTTTCCCCAAGTCAATTTAATAAAGGTCTATGGACTTTTCCTTTAGGAAGCCATCCAGACCTTTTTTAAAACCCGCTAAGCTAACCGCCTTTACCACATTCTTTGGCAACGAATTCCAGAGTTTAATTACACATTGCATGAAGAAAATGTTTCTCCAATTCATTTTAAATTTACTACTTTGTATCTTCATCGCATGCCCCCTAGTTCTAGTATTTTTGGAAAGGCATTATAATATTCCCTGTTTTGTTCTCCATTCCTTTCTAATCATTCCTAACATTCTGTTTGCTTTTTTAGCCACTACAGCACACTGAGCAGAGGGTTTCAACATATAATAAACGATGACACCTAAATCTTTTTCCTGCGTGGTGACTCCTAATGTGGAACCTTGCAATATTTTAGCTATAGTTTGGGTTCCTCTTCCCTACATACATCACTTTGTACTTGCTCATATTTATTGCCAGATTCTATATAGTGTGCCTAGAGATCTGCGCTGAAATCCATGCATATTCTATAACAATGCACATAACTTATCTGGTTTATCAAGCCAGTGTATTTAACAGCACTTAACAAGCAATAATGAGCACTAATTGGCACTAATTAGAATTTACGTGCATAACACACTAACCCCTTGATTCTATATAGCGTGGTAGATTCTATAACAATGCACATAACAAGCTAATGAGCGCTAATAACAGCACTTCACAAGCAAAGATGAGCACTTATTGGCACTGATTAGAATTTAGCTGCACAAGTCACTAAGCGCATTCTGTAACTAAGCATATTCTGTACATCGAACTTCTAACGCACGCAAGCAAAAAGGGGCAAGGTTATGGCGGGGAAATGGGCGTTTTGTGGGCATTCTAAAATATATGTGCCTAGTTATAGAATATAGCCCAGTGTGCCTAAATCTACATGCTGTGATTTACACTACATTTTCGTTGTTGTAAATGGATGTGTGTAAATTTAGGTGCTGAAATATCAACTAAGCATATTCTATAATTGGCACAGTGGTGTAGCAAGGGCAGGGAGGTGGGGGTGGTCTGCCCCGGGTGCACGCTGCTGGAGGGTGCAGAGAGCAGCCGTGTGCCTGTCGGCTCCGCTGGTTCCCTGCTCCCCCTGCCCCGGAACAGGTTACTTCCTATTCCGGGGCAGAGGGAGCAGGGAGCCGGTGGAGCCGACAGGTGTGCGGCTGCTCTCTGCACCCTCCAGCAGCCAAGAATGCATGAGGGAGGGGGGTGTCATTGCACCAGGAGGGGGGGGGGGGTCGTGCTGCACCGTGGGGGGATGGACGCCGCTGCACCCGGGGGGGGGGGGGGGGGGGGGGGGTGCGCAGCGGTGATCTGCCCTGGGTGGCAGCCGATCTAGGATCACCACTGAATTGGCATTTAAATCTAAGCACTGATTATAGAACACACTTAGTCGGCACTGATTTCAGCGCCAATTTTTCAGGCACCATATATAGAATCTCCCCCTTAGCGGATTCTGTATTGAACTGTGCCTAAATTCAAAAGTGTGAGTCCAAAAGGGATGTGGCTATGGGAAGGGAAATGGGCTATTCGTGGGCGTTCCATAATTTACATATGTTGTTATAGAATATGGCCCAGTGTGTATAAATCTATACACAAGTATTTACGCCACATTTTTGTTGGTGTAAATGGACATGTGTAGTTTTAAGGGAAAGGAAATGGGTCTTGATATAATGAAGTGACTTGCCCACAATCACAAGGAGCTGCAGTGGGAATTAAACCCAGTTCCCCAGGATCACAGTCCACTGCACTAACCACCAGGCCTATTCCTCCACTGGGATAAGTGCTGGGATATCAACTAAGCATATTCTATATACTGCACCTAAATCTAGGCATCACTTATAGAATACGCTTAAGCGGAAATATTTACCACATGGATTTTTTAGGCGCCATATATAGAATCTGACCCGTAATGTCATCTGCCATTTGGATGCCCAGTTTCCCAGTGTTGTAAGAGGCTCTTGCAAATTTTTACAATCCTCGTAATTTAACAACTTTGAAAAACTTGGGGGCCCTTTTACTAAAGAGCACTAAGCTCTTAATGCATGATTAGCATGCACAAACAGGCTACTGCAAAAATGCGTTAAAGCGTTTTGTGGTATTTCACCTATTTGTGCACACTAATCCATGAATTACCAATTTTTAAAAAATATTTTTGGGAGAGGGTGTGTCATGGGCAGAGAGTGGGCATGGAAGTGTTTACCAGCCAGGGCCGCCGAGAGACTAGGCTGGACCCAGGGCAAAGCCGCCCCGCCCCCGTCGCTCCCCCTGCCATTCCCTGTCGCTCCCCCTGCTGCTGCGGCCCCCCCCATCGCTCCCCCCGCCGCTGCAGTCCCCGGTCTCACCTGCCTGCCTCCACGGCAGTCGCAGATCGCCTCTCTTCTGGCCTTCTCTCCCTGTGTCCCGTCCTCATCTGATGTAACTTCCAGGTTCCGCGAGGGTGAGACACGGAGGGAAGGCCCAAAGGGAGGCGATCTGTGACGGCTGCTTCGAATGCAGGGGGCCTGGAGCCGAGGAGGCAGGCAGGTGAGACCGGGGACTGCAGCAGCGGCGGCCTGACCCCGGCCCAGGGAATTTTGTCCCCTCTGCCCCCCCCCTCTCGACAGCCCTGTTACCAGCTACCGCATTATACTTACTGGCTAATGCAGAATGAACAGGAGAGGCAAGCTCCCGCACTAATTCTAGGCAGGTACCACACTCTAATGGTTTATGGTTATAGTTTATTAAACTTGATATACCATCCTAATTACTATTGATAGAGGATCTAATGCCAAATTAAACCACTAAGAGAATAGGTAGCAACTCTCTTTGGTTCCTCTTAATGGATTAAACAATTGGGACAAAAATAAAATCTATTAACAAAAAATCTCACACAAGGTGCAGAAAACAAAACCTTAACCACATTGATATTCTAAACCATTCCAGTGCTCTAAACAAATTGCTCCACTCAGTTCTATCAAATGCCTTTTCAACATCCAACGACAAGGCAATGAAATAATCCAGCAATCGTGGAAACAGCGATAGTATATTGCAAAAAAATCTGGAATTATTAGAGGCCAATCTCCTCAGTAGAAAGCCATTCTCCTATGCATAGAGGAAGCAAAAAACAGCAAGATGTATTGCCAATATTTTCACATAGATCTTACAATCTACAGGGCCCTTTTACCAATCAGCTGTAAAAAGTGGCGGATCATTTCCATGCTCTAAGGTCATTATACTGCTGTGGTAAAATGGCCGATTTTTCTGATTACTGTGTAAGACCCTACCACCACCTACTTTGTAGGTGGTAGGGGCTCATGCATTAAACGTGCACTAAGCGCTTAGCAATGTAAACTGATTAGTGCATAATAGGTCCACTCTCCACCCCAGACACACCTCTTGTACCAAAAACTTAAAAATATTTAGCATGTGAGTAGCGTATGCACATGGAAAAATTACCGCAGGACGTCTCAGTGTGCCCATGGTATACCATTTCTTGCCGTGGTAAGCACATGTTAATACTTCCCTCAGCTTGGTAAAAGGGTCCCCTACATTAATAAGGAAAATAGGCCTATAATTCTCTATTTTAGTATGATCACATTCAGGTTTTGGAATTACCAATATCTGAAATTCAGAAAAAGAACCCCTAGCTTGCCCTTCTCTAACAAAGCCTGATAAAATTGTGCTAAATAGGGAGCCAAAACCTCTCTAAAGGTCTTATAGAACTCTGCCACAAACTCATCAGGGCATGGTATTTTGCCTACTGGGAGAGCTTTAATAGTCTCATATATTTCCTTATCACAATATCCTTCCCTAATTTCACATGCTGCTGCACTGAGAGCCTTGGATATAGAAGACTTTTTACAAAATTTGCAAAATCAGCTTTTGTAAAATCTACCTCTGAGGAATACAATGTATGAAAAAACTTTCAAAACTGCAACACAATATTGGGTTCTATGCAACGAAAATTACCCTTACTACTAACAGTGACAAAAATCCTTTTTTCTTCTTTCTACCTTTAGCATTCTGTGATACCAAATGGCCCACTTAATTATTTTCAGCATAATATAAAGAATTCTGCATAAATATTGACTGTCCAGCTACCTTACTTAACATCAAGTTATAAGAACATTTAGTTTTCTGGAGCTGTAAATAAATCTCTGTATTACAATTTGCCAAATAATTTTGCTCTAAATGTTTTACTTGCTCTTCTAATTGAATTCTTTTGGCCTCTCTTTTGCGTTCCATTATCGCAGTGCACCTGTTCATATTCATTCCAACCAATCAATATGACTTTTATTCAATGCAATAACTGTTGTTCCTTAGCTCTAAGGCTGACCATCTGAAGGCTTAGGCCTTGTTCCATATGTCTTCAATTCTCTACTATGAAAGAGGAGATCAACAAACTTACTCCCCCTTTTTACAAACCCGTGCTAGCAGGTGCCACGCAACAATGCCAACACAGCCCACTCACTTTGAATGGGCTGTGTCGGCATTACTGCACCGGCAGCTGCTAGCTCGGCTTTGTAAAAGGGGGGGGGGGGGGGGGAGGCAGGGACTGGCTGCAATTAAAGGAGCTTCCAGGTCAACATAACTGACAACCAATTTATCATCTCCACGCTACGAAGAATAAGGAAACTTAGGAATGGATGGGTTACAGTTGGTTTAGATATATTAAGATCTGTGACACAACTGCATTCTCCCTCCCAGTCGCTGCTTTTGTCTAATTCTTTTGCTGCACTAGAGCATTATGATACTCTGATATTAAGAACTGAGGTTGAGCCAGTGACGAAGAAGATAACTCAGTCCAAAAGACACCTTCAAAGCACTGATAAATCAGCTCAAAATAGAAAACTCTTGCTGCTAGGCAACTCCATTATCAGAGACATTAACTTGGGAACAGAGTCCCAGGGTCCTAACCATTTGAAATGCTTTCTGGGCTTCTCATCTAACAGGAGCTACAACCAAATACTGAGCCATCAAAGACGAGAATAAGGATTATAACATTGATATTGTAATCCACCTAGGAACAAATGATCTGGCCACCAATAGCATGCTTGGGGTTAAATTCAGTAAAAGGCGCCTAAAGATCTATTCTATAAACCATGCTCAACATTAAGTACCATTTATAGAATAGTGCTAAGTGCCATTGGGAATCGTGACTATATATAGTCACATCCATTAACACTAATGAAACCTTTGGTGTAAATTCCCATGCCTAAATTAGGCATGGATCCCCCTTATTCTATAACAGCATGCATGAATTGTGGGAAAACCCCTGATCCGCCCATACCCTCCCATAGCCATGAGAGCCGCGTGTAATATTTATGTGCAGATCCAGGTGCATATATATAGGTGTGTAATTTTTAATTAATGCCAATTTGCACTGATAATTGATTGTAAGCGCCTAATTATTGGTGCTAATTGGCTCATTATTCAATGAATTTGCACATGTAAATTGGGCGCACACCCAAATGTGCACTCACAATTTAAAGCACTATTCATAGAATTAGGGGGATGGAGCTCTAATGTACCTAGATAGACAAAGCTATGGGATTGGATGGGATACATCCAAGAATATTGGGGGAATTTAGAGAAATCCTGGCGGGAATTCTGAAGGATTTACTTAATAGACTCTTGGAGATGGGAGATGTTCTATGGAATTGGAGATAAGTGGATGTGGTCCCACTTAACGAAAGTGGAGACAGGGAAACAGTGAGAAACTATAGGCTGGTAAGCCTCATTTCAGTGGTTGGAAAACTAATGGAGGCACAACTGAAGGAAAGGAAAGTGAGCTTTCTGGAATCCAACGGGTTGAAGGATCTGAAGCACTATGGTTTTATCAAAGATAAATCCTGCCAAATGAATCTGCTGTATTTCTTTGACTGAGTGACCAGAAAGCTGGACAATGGACACATGCTGGATATGGTCTATTTGGATTTCAGCAAAGCCTTTGGTATTGTTCCTTACAGGAAGCTTAGGAATAAGCTGGGCTGGATGAAATTGGGGTGAACTGGATTGGAAGCTAGTTGACTGACAGACAACAGAGGGTGGTTGTAAATGGAATCCACTTGGAGGAAAGAAAGGTGAGTAGTGGAGTGCTTCAAGGTTCAGTGCAAGGGCTGAGTCTCTTTAATATATTTGTGAGTAACATCGCTGATGGGTTAGTTTGGGCATTAATACCATTTTCATGAGCACAACTCATTAATGACAGGGGACGGTTCTGTCACCTAGGGCACGTATTGTTGACTCTTTCTATAATATCTGTTACATTGTGCTTGTAGACAGCATTAGCATTTAGACTTAAAATGATTCCTAGATATTTCAACTGCCCTGTTGCCAACTTCCTGTACCATAGCTCACTTCCTCCTGCCTTTAATATCAGGGTCTCAGATTTTTTTATAATTAGGGCAGTGGCAAGGGTTTGATATACTGTCTTTCTATGGTTACAATCAAAGGGGTTTACATATTATATACAGGTACTTATTTTGTACCTGGGCCAATGGAGGGTTAAGTGACTTACCCAGAGTCATAACGAACTGCAGTGGAAATTGAAGGGCCCTTTTACTAAGCCGTGTAGGTGCCTATGTGCACCCAGCATGTGCCAATTCAGAGTTACCACCCCTCTACCACATGGCCTGTGCAGTAATTTCATTTTTTTCGTGTGCCCGCTACGCGTGTCCAAAAATATATTTTATTTTCTGGCGCGTGGTGAAAATCGAGCATGTATCTCCAACTTGAAACATGTAGGCAATTATTGCACGGTTAACATGAGAGACCTTACTGCTAGGTCAATGGCTGGTGGTAAGGTCTCAGATCCAAAATGGACGCACGGCAATTTTATTTTGTCGCACGTCCATTTTTGGCAAAAATTTTAAAAAGGCATTTTTTTGCAGGCACGCTGAAAATTGGATCTGTGCATGCCCAAAACCCGCGCCTACACTACCACAGGCCATTTTGGGTCTGAGACCTTACCGCAAGCTGCCATTGACCTAGCAGTAAGGTCTAATGCGGTAACTGGGCGGTAATGGTCTATGCACGTCAAATTCCACTTGACGTGCATAGCTACCACATGTCAGAAAATAAAAAATATTTTGTAGACACGTGCCAAAATTGAAATTACTGCAAGGGCCATGCGGTAACTGGGCGATAACTCCAATTTGGTGTGTGTTGGGCGCACGTGGGCACCTAAGCGACTTAGTAAAAGGGTCCCTTAAAGTTGCTCTGAATACCTTTCTGTTTAATGTTTTTTAGCTGATGGCGTCACTCTCTTTTATTTTTTTCTCCCCTTCCGCTATAGGTGATTTGAAACAGTATTTCTGGTGTGAGCCTGCGGGACACAGCACTCTCTTCTTTCCTTCTCTTTTCTACTCTGTTCTTACCTTTTCTATCAATGATTGCAGGTCTTTTTTCAGCCTCTTAAACGTTTTCACCGACAGTGGTTAATCCTCTCCTTCTATCTTTTACTTCTTCTCTATAAACTGCTCAGATGATTGTTCAATAGGTGGGGTAACAAATAGCTAATAAACTTAGGGGCCCTTTTACTAAGCCGCGTAAGCATCTACACGCACCCAACACATGCCAAAATGGAGTTACCGCATGGCTATTGTGTGGCCCTTGTGGTAATTAAATTTTTGGTGCGTGTCCGCTACGTGCGCCCGAAAAATATTTTTTATTTACTGGCGTGCGTCAGCTATATGTGCCAAGTGGCATTTGGTGTCCATAGGTCATTACCGCCTGGTTACCACGTGAGACTTTACCACTAGGTCAATGGCTGGCGGTTAAGATCTCAGACCCAAAATGGACGTGTGGCAATTTTGATTTTGCTGCACATCCATTTTTGGCAAAAACTTAAAAAAGGCCTTTTTTACAGGCACGCTGAAAAATGGATTGGTGCACACCCAAAACCTGCGCCTACACTACCGCAAGCCATTTTTCAGCGCACCTTAGTAAAAGGACCCTTTAGAAACTTGAAAATTTGAGACAGTCTTAAAGATCTCAATATGTATACTTTGAGAAAAAGAGGGAGACAGGAGATATGATAGACATCATTTAAATATTTTTGTGCCATAAATGCACAGAGGAGGCAAGTCTCTTAGAATTGAAAGGAAGCTCTGGAACCAGGGGGCATAAGATGAAAGTGAAAGAGAATAAACTCAGGAGTAATCTAATGAAATACTTCTTTATTGAAAGGGTGGTGGATGCATGGAATAGCTTTTCAGTGAAGGTGGTAGAGACAAAGTCTTTAACTGAATTCAAGAAAGCATGAGACAAGTACCTTGTAGCGCTATAGAAATGCTAAAATAGTAGTAGTAGTAATAGTATTTCTAAGGGACAGGAAGGGATAGTAGATGATATGGATGGGAAGACTGGATAGGCCATATGGTTATTTTCTAAGATTCTATGTTAATTTTGAAATTGGCCCCTTTCACCCCACCCACCACAGCCATCCTACCTCCACCTGGGCCAAGAACAAATCAGCATGGCACAGTTATTGCAGCACAGGCCTGCATCTGGCTGGTGCTCTTATGCCCCACCCCCTCTAACAACTTCCTGTCAGAGGAGGCAGAGCTTGATCGTGGCAATGCCACTGCCACAGTAAGCAAGGTAAGTGGGATAGAGATGCAAACACTTTTGATAGATTACAGTATAGGCAGCCAAATTTTGTAGATCACATTACCTTGTGGGAATGCCATGAATAAAAGATGATTTGCCATGTGTTCTACAGTTTAGAGGAAAAGTCTCCAGTGATTACTGAATATAGAAGTGCCTCACATGAGGGAACGTCAAGTGATGTTTGTACTTGGATTTTGTCATTCTAACTAGTGCTCGCTGCAGGAATGGTTTCCCATCCTAGGGGGATAAAGCAAAACCCATTGCTTTCTAAAAGCAAGATGACTTTCTTCTGTGTATAGCTATTATCATCAGTCTGGAAGCAATTCATCCACCCTGGGAGAGATGTGGGGTCAACTTGACTTTGCTAAATAGTCCATGACATTGATCAATTAGATTATACTCTCTTTTTCCTAGAATTAGAAGGTTTTTTTAAAACTCATATTTAACTTTCTTGACATATGTGGCAGTCTTGCAGCTATACTTTAATGTCTGGTTATGATAAAGCTTCTGGTTTTCAAACATGTTTGAGCAGGGCCTCTTTCACTTAAAATTTTCTTCCTTCACAGAGAAAGTTTGACACCTATTATATTTTCTTAATGCCCTTCTCAAACTGACTTTTAGTTAATACCGGGAGAAGTATGGGAAGACAAAGCGCCTTCCATACAGGGAGCAGTATAGTAACATAGTAAATGATGGCAGATAAAGACCTGTACGGTCCATCCAGTCTGCCCAACAAGATAAACTCATTGTACATGGTAGGTGTTACTTTACATATCCCGAGTTTGATTTGTCCTTGCCTTTCTCAGGGCACAGACCGTAGAAGTCTGCCCAGTACTGTTCTTGTACTAAGTTCTGAAGCTAACATCGAAGCCCCTCAAAACAGGAGAATTATATCTGTCCTGAAGGTGGTTTTAGTCACCCTTCACCTGTGACCCACAGTTGTTTACAATGGACGGGATCTGACAGTGCACAACCTGAGTTCTGCAGCTGTATCCAGTTGGAGCTTCAATGACATCCCAGCAGATAGAGGCCGGTGGTGCCTTAAAACTGTTTGAGGAACATGAAGCATGGTCATGCTCTTTGATGCATGAGTTTATGATCAGCTATATTGAACAATACTTCATAGAAGTAGCACTGTATGAAAAGATAAGTGCCAGTCCATTTTTGATGAACAGTCGTGAACTGTAGTAATCACACTGTATGGGTTTCTATGTATATGATAGGCTTAACTACAATTATGTTGATTAATGATATTTAAGCTAAACTGTTGGTTACAGTTGGTGAATGGTGAATGAATGGTGGTGTATTAATGTTTTTTATAGATTATCTGTGTCAATTGATTTGTAAGGACACATAGGTGCAATAAAAGGTGTGTTTGTAAAAATATACTACTGGAGTCTTAATGTGATGATTAAATTTTAACTGCCAGACCTTTGACCATTCTTCTAACATTTGGAGATCCCTTCTCGTTTCTACTCCTTCCATGGTATCCACTCTATTGGCTATTTTTGTGTAATCCACAAAAAGGCACACCTTTCCTTCCAAGCCTTCAGCATTATCTCCCACAAATATATTAAACAGAATAGGCCCCAGCACCGACCCCTGAGGAACTCCACTGCTCACCTTCCTTTCTTCTGACCGGATTCCATTTACCACCACCCTCTGCCACCTGTAAGTCAACCAGTTTCTTATCCAGTTCACCACTTTCAGTCCTAAGTTCAGCCCTTTCAGCTTATTCATGAGTCTTCTGTGGGGGACTGTATCAAAGGCTTTGCTGAAGTCCAAATAGATTACATCTAGCGCATGTCCCTCATCCAGTTCTTTCGTCACCCAGTCATAGAAGTTAATAAGATTCATTTGGCAGGATTTTCCTTTGGTAGAGCCATGCTGCCTCGGGTCCTGTAATCCATCGGCTTCTAGAAAGTTAAGTATCCTTTCTTTCAGCAGCGACTTCATTATTTTTTCTACCACCGACGTGAGACTTACCGGTCTGTAGTTTCCCACTTCTTCCCTGTCTCCACTTTTGTGAAGAGGGACCACATCCACTCATCTCCAATCTCGCGGAACCTCTCCCGTCTCTAAAGATCTATTAAATAAATCTTTAAGAAGTCCTGCCAGGACCTCTTTGAGCTCCTTCAGTATCCTTCTGGGATGTATTCCATCCGGCCCCATAGCTTTGTTCCCCTTTCGGATTCTCCAGCTGTTTATAAACTCTTTCTTCCATAAATGGCAAGGTATCCACTCCATTCCCAGACGTTCCCTCGGCAGCCAACCGCGGTCCTTTACTGGGATTTTCCTCCGTGAACACCGAAGAGAAATAATTGTTTAGCACGTTCGCTTTATCTTCATCACTCTCCACATAGCCATTCTAACTATCTTTCAGTCTCGCAATTCCATTCCTATCTCTTCTCCTTTCTCCAATATATCTGAAAAAGGTCTTGTCACCTCTCTTTTATTTAGATTTTATTTAGATTTTTGCTCACACTTTTTTCAGTAGTAGCTCAAGGTGAGTTACATTCAGTTACTCTGGATATTTACATCTTTAGCCATTTTTTCTTCCGCTCGCGCTTTCGCTAGCCATATTTCACTCTTCGCTTCTTTGAGATTAATCCGATAATCTTTTCCGTGATCCTCTTGTTGCGTTCTTTTGTATTTCTTGAACAAAGCCTCTTTTGTTCTTATTTTTTCAGTGTCTTGTTTGGAGAACCATATAGGCTTCCTGCTTTTTTTGTTTTTGTTTACTTTCCTCACAAAAAGATCAGTCGCCATATTTATAGCGGTCTTTAGCTTGGACCACTGTTTTTCTACTTCTCCTATGCCTTCCCATGCCAATAGATCCTTCTTCAGGTATTTCCCCATTTTATCAAAAACAGTACGTCTGAAATCCAGTACTTTGAGTTTTGTGCGTCCGCACTCCGCCTTCTTCCTTATATCAAACCATACAGTGTGATGATCACCCGGATATTGGAAATACTACCTCCATTAGTGAGCACTAGATCCAGCATCGACCCTTCCCGCATGCGTGTTTTTGATGCGCGCCGAGGCTCCCTTTTACCACAGTGGGTAATAGGCAGTTTGTTTGTTTTTTAAAGAAATGGACGTGCAGCAAGTGAAGCACTTGGTGCACATTCATTTTGGGTGGGAGCACTTACCGCCACCCATTGAGTAAGGGCTCCCACGCTACCCTGGCGGTAACCAGACAGTGCGCGACACTGCCCGATTATCACCAGGTACACACTGGTGCTACAAAAATTAGAATATTTTTGTAGCTCTGGAAATGGTGCACGCTGGGGGTGGGAACTCCCACTGGGCTGTTGCGGTAGGCTGGCGGTACTTCCCTTTTAGCGAGTGGTAAGCCTGCATTGGGCATTTTGCCGCTTTGTAAAAGGGTCCCTCTGTATTTTGTTTTTTATTGTTGTACATCATTCTGAGTTCTGATAAGAGAGTAAGTTCATTAGTATGCCATAACACAGAAGCATAATTAAGGGCTCTGTTTACTAAGCTGTGCCAAAGGCGCGCTAGCATTTTTAGCGCACGCTAATGCTAGAGACACCCATATATTCCTATGGGTGTCTCTGGCAATAGCACATGCTAATTTTTAGTGTCCACTAAAAATGCTAGCTCACCTTAGTAAACAGGGCCCTTAGTGACAAGGCCTGAGATTCAGCTAACCCAAAGCAGGAACAGTTTCAGAAAAGTTGGTATAATATCTCACCTTGACTGAAATGTTATTTTCATTAATTCAGATCACCGTACCAGAAAATAAAATAACTATTGTGTAATCTTAACATATTCTCTATTGATAAATACTGATTTATCCAGGTATTTTGTAGAGATGTCCACAGGGAAAGGATTATTGGTTCATTCTCAGAAAATCTAGCTTTTTTAAAACCCGATTTACATTGATTTCTTTATTCATTTCAGGCATTTATGCTAATATAAATGTTTATTTTTTTAACGCATCACAACTTTTTAATACATGGAAATTGATTGTGCATGCATTAACTTGTAAGTTAATGCACATGAAATTGATTTTGGGCAAACATTTTTAAAGGCATCTTAATGAACCAAATGCATACTAAGGGATTCTTGTACTAAGCTGTGGTAAAAAGTGGCTTTAGAGAACCCTTGTGCAGGTTTCTCCCATTTGCTAAGGCCATAGTTTTTTTTATAATGCAAAAAATGTTATTCAGATCTCAGCCGATATTTAGCTGGGACCTGCTGTCTTATGTAGACCCTTGCTGACTACTGGTGGGGACCTGCATAAGCCCCAGTGGCCAGCATAGGGAAAATTAGCTCTGGAAATTCAGTGCTGGGCCTGCACATGGCCCAGCACTGAATATCTGGGACTAATCTAGCCGGTGACAGTCAGCGTTTAAAAAACGCTGACCACCACTGGCTGAATATCAGCCAGTCTGTTTCTGTGAGTTAGGTGTGACATAGCTTGGCAGAGTTAAAAAAAAGGTTAGACGGTTTCCTAAAGGACAAGGACAACTGGAATTCGTTGCTGGAGAATGTGGTGAAGGCGGTTAGCTTAGCAGAGTTTAAAAAGGGGTTAGATGGTTTCCTAAAGAACAAGTCCATAAACCTCTACTAAATGGACTTGGGAAAAATCCACAATTCCAGGAATAACATATATAGAATGTTTGTACGTTTGGGAAGCTCGCCAGGTGCCCTTGGCCTGGATTGGCCGCTGTCGTGGACAGGATACTGGGCTCGATGGACCCTTGGTCTTTTCCTAGTGTGGTATTACTTATGTACTTATGAATTGCTGGTCTTAAAGAGTAAGGAAGAGGCACTGTGGGTTAACCTGGAAAGAGAGAATGGACAATGAATTTACATTGGTGTGATATACAGGCCTCCTTTACAGACAGAAGAAGTGGACCAAGATTTAATTGAAGTGTGGTACAGTCAGCGAGGGCGAACCGTGGGGCCAGGTTAGACAAGACACACACATTCAGCAAGTTGCAGTGGAAACAAAGAATATTTATTAATAGTATCTGGAAAGGGATCCTGCTCACGTCATAGGAAAGGAGAAGATCAAAACTCAGCCTAGTTTTATAAATATAACAGTGTCCTTGGGTGGCCTGCTCCTACAGGGCCACAGCATACATGAATGTCTTTCTCTCAGGAGCAATTCTTACTAGTCTCTGGCCTGATCCCTGGATCCAGAGTTATCAGCACAGTCTCTAGCAATCACACAAGCCCTCTTTAGTAGGTTAGCCAGAAAACACTTCATCCCTTGATAGATGGACACCATCTCTGCTCAATAGTTTGTAAAAAATCATCCCATGGTCTAGGAAGCCAAAGTGCTCTTGATGACACCATTGGCACAACCATGCATTTATCTCTAAGATGCAAGTGTCTCTGATTTGGCCTTTACCCTCAACGGGGAGGCACTTCTCTGCTTCAACCTCTCTTCCAGAGCCATGAAGTAACTTTTGATATGTTCGGTGGAATAACTAGCAGTATCATGGATGAGCAATTTGGGATAATGGTCAGTAGGCTTTAGGAGTCTTAAGAAGCTTTCTGTAATGTCTTGAATCTTGGCACCAGGCAAACAGCACAGCTCCCTGGACATCATGTCTGTTCAACAGATGGGTGACTCTGTACTTCTTAGAAAGGGATCACTAACCCTTTCCTTCCCAGTAATCACTGGTTCAGCAACTATGAAATTTGTGTGCATCGTATGCTTCTGTTCCTGGGGCATTTTGACCTCTTCCACTTCCAGAACCACATACCGCTTCTTCTGTTTGAGGGAAGGTGTAGTTGGGAAGGTGCAGTTGGGGTTTTAACTTTACAAGATCTGGTGACCTGTGTCCAACTGTCTTCTTTTTGCACAGCATCTATTTTCTCTTTGCTGGAGATCCCCACTGGCTCCAGAAGCATTTCAGACATGGATATCTCTTTGTTACGGGTGCTTCTCAGTCTTGCCACCTCCTCTCATAGTCCTTTAAATTTATTCATGAGGGATTCAGTGTGCAAATATCTCACACGTGGCACCAGTTCCCAGTGGCGTTCCTTGCCTGGATGGCACCCGGGGCGGAGCGCCGATGCGCCCCCCCCGGGTGCAGCGCGCCCCCCCACTAAATTACACCTTCCCCCCCTCCGGCGAAATGACAGCCCCCCTGGGTGCATGCCGCTGGGGGGGGGGGGTGCCGCGGCGCGCGCCTGCTCTGAGTTTGCTAAACTTCTTTGCTCATTCGCTGCAGCTCCCTCTACCCTGGAGCAGGAAGTAACCTGTTCCGGGGCAGAGGGAGCTGCAGCGAACGAGCAAAGAAGTTTAGCAAACTCGGAGCAGGCGCGCGCCACAGCACCCCCCAGCAGTGTGCACCCGGGGCGGACCGCCCCCACCGCCCCCCCCCCCCTTGGTATGCCACTGCCAGTTTCTCACCTTGGATCAAGCTTTCAGTCTAAACAGATGTAGAAATAGTTTGGGGAGCAACAGCAGCTTTGGAGGTTTCTAGTCATACTTCAGTAGTAGACGTTGTTGTATCTGTAGAAAGAAAAGGACCACCAAAGTCCCCAAAGGGATTATTTTCCCTCCTAAAGTAATACGGATATTAAACAATTGATATTGATTGTTATGATGCATACAAGGAATTTTAAGAGATTTACAAATCACAATGTCAAATTTTAAAGTGATCATCAAACTTGAAAATCAAAGGGCAAGTTGCTGATCAACAAGAACATTTAAGAGACCACATATCATGAAACTCATTCAAGAGTCCAACTTTCTCAGCAATCACTCTCTCATACTTACAAATTTAACAAACATAACACCACCATATATGTACAGATAACACAACATTTTTCCAATTAATCAATTTCAAAGCAAAAGTAATAAGGGTATTAAACAATTTAGATGGATTCTTTTGATGCATACAAGGAATTTTTAGAAATCTACAAATTACAGTGTCAAATGTTAAAGGGAAATCAAACTTGAAAATATTCCCCCAATATTCAGCCAGCAGTGGGCAGCGCTGTTCATGTCTGCCGCCAGTGTTGAACTTGGATATTCAATGTTGGGCAATATCCGGTTGCTGGCATTGAATATTGTAAACACTTCCCCCGCCGCTTGGCTGTGCTTCAACTTTCTCAGTCCTAGGCCCGATTCCACACCAGGTTTACTAGGTAACTCCGGATGCTTGGCAGTTCAAACTATATCAAACCGTCAGAAATTTCCTGCATTTAATTAGGAACAATTTCTTCCCTGGGGCTACATGCCTCCCCGGGCTTAGGACAGCACTCCTGTAGCTTCAACTTAGCAACAAAAAGAAAAACAGAAAAACAAGCTCTTTTCCCACAGGTATTAACTCAGCCCTGAGTCCCACAGTCCAAATCTTTTCCTCCCCGAGTTCATCAAATCCACTAATCCTTGGGCAAAAGTTCCAGTACTTTCCCCAGCAAAAAGGTTCTCAAAGTCCATTCAGCAAAAAGCCCCAAAGTTCTTTCACCCAAAAGTTCCCCAAAGTTCATTCAGCCAAAAAAGGTTCTGCTGCGCACTTCACACTCACCCTAGCAAACTCTCACCTCAAAGCAACCTGAGGAAATGAGACCCCCTCCCATTCATACCAGCCATTAACTCCTGGTATCCTCCCCAAGGGTCACGCTTGAGTCCCGGGCCAGGTGGAAGCTACTTCTCCGGAGAACCCGCTCAGATACTTCTCTGGGCTTTTCTCTCAATGAATTGAATTAACCGGTTCTTCAAGGTTGCTAACAGACCCTGAGATTGCCCATTTTCCACCCGGTCTAAGGCAGAAATATCCATGGGCTCTACCTGCATTCCTTCACCAAACTCTTTGGCCTCGGCAATCACCTCCTCAGGCATCCATTCCATAGGGTCTATCTGTCTCTCCCCTCTCCCCAGCTGCTCCCAATCTTTATCATGAGCCTGCTCAAAAGCCTCCTCCTCCTCCCCACTGGGAACCTGGGAGTTATAGTCTGGTCAGGGGCATTGCAGCGCTGGTTAGCCTTTCTAGAGGGTTCAGGTGATCCTTCCTGAGGATGCTGGGATCGGTAGTCCCTCCATTGTTCCCACCCCCGCCAGCCTTTCCAGCGCCCCAGTCCGGAGTTCCGGTTCCTGGATCTACCTAACCCTTCATAAGTGTCACAATATCCATTTTTTTTAAAGCCGGCTAGTGAAAGCCTAGTTAACTTGATATTCAGTGCTAAATGGCCATTCATTAGCACATATATACCCCTGTTTATAAGCCACACTAGCAGCTGCCGTGTGCTAATGCTGACACAGCCCATTCACTTTGTTTATGATGCATTATACACTTCCAATATGATGTTACATGACGGTTATATAATATACTGTCTATTATAGAATGGAAACACCAGGTGTTCTATTTTCCACTTAAAGGTATCTTTAAGAAGGTGGGGGGGAGGGGGGGGAGGTGTATGGTGTTCTGAAGTCTTTAATATACTTCATTATTAATATGAGTTTTTCAAGTCCTAAACCAATATAGGGAGTTGAGATTTGTGCACTTTAATCAAGAAGCTGTTAAAAGTTATTATCCCTTCTTCTGTTTTTTGACTACAGATTTTTTTCTTCCATTATTAAAAGTTTATGGAAGTTTTTACTCTGTAGGTTTTTTCGGAAGGTGGAGGAGCCTATGATGTTAGCCATTACAGTTGGTGTCCTATTTTAAAGGTACCCTGGGCTTTTGAGGCTAGTTATATATATATATATATAAATAATTGATACAAGTGCCAAATCTACAACTGATTTTCAGAGTATTGATTCTTAATTGATAATATATTGCAAATAAAATAACATATGGGATAATGTTCCTTTCTTACAATTACAGGACCAGCAATTCAGACTAAACTAATTAATCACTCAAAAATCTTTAGCTTGCATCCAAACTGCTCTATGAGCTAAATAAAAACAAACAAAAAACCCATAGGGGTCTTTGTACCAAACTGCAGTAAAAAGTGCATGCTTATGCAGGTCATTGCCACGGACTAAGGCCATTTTTTCCGCATGAGTAAAGTGGCCAAGTTTTCTTTTTTTTTAATTAATGGCCACATGCCAATTTTCTCATTAGTGGGTGGTCATTAGTGCATGAGCCCCTACTGTGACCTATTTTTAGGCGGTAAGGGCTCATGTGCTAAACATGCACTAATCGGATAGCGTGTGGCAATGTAGCTTTGCTAACTGATTAGTGCAGTACATGCCTACTCTCTGCTCCGACTCACCCCCAGTGCAAAAAAAAAAAAAAAATATATATATATTTTTTGCATATGGGAAGCGTGCGCAAATGCCAAAATTACCACGGGACACCTAAGCGCAACTGACGGTAAGTCATTTTAAGCTGCAGTATGCACGTGTTTACCGCAGCTTAGTAAAAGGACCCCATAGATTGAATGTCCAAAGCTGAACAAACAGCACGAGTCACAGAAACCTCATTACTCCGGAGTCGACTATGCCCTTGTATCCACTTCCCAACATTTCTCTGTTCTCAAGCACCTCTTTTGACTAGCAAGCGACAAATAGAAACCCAATGCAGAATGTCCAGAAGATAATAATTTCCTACAACAAGTTCCCGGAGGTATTTGACAGCACGGCCATACCGGCACACGCTGCATGGTTACCATGTGGATAGCGCATGAGCCCATACCACTAGGTAAATGGCTGAAGGTAAGGGCTCAAGCCATAAATAGGCACATGCTAGTTTTAATTTTTGCGCACGCCCATTTCCCAGCCTATTAAAAAATGACATTTTCCTAGCTGTGGTTAAAAGTGGCCTAGTGTGCGCCAAAATGATGTGTCCACACTACCGCAGGCCACTTTATACTGCAGCTTTGTAAAATGACCCATATGTAAGAAAGTGACTGGTACTAAACATGACATAGCAGCAGAACAAACAACAACCCACCAAAGAAGAGAGTAGATAGAACTTTAATTTCATCAAATGTATACTTATGCCTGATTTGATCACATTTTGCCAAATAGACTGTGTCAGAGGCAAAACTGTCAAATAAGATAATAAAATTAAAATCATATAAAAATGATTCATAACAAACTTATGAAACAAAATTAAAAACACTTTCAAAACCTTTATAAAACAAAATACAAATCATTTAGAAACATACTCATAAACCATCATGTACCCAATCAAATATAAACATTACAAATGCAACATACAAATCTAAGTGTGTGCACTACTTACATTGTGCATGTGAACGGTTACATATGAATTATACATCACTGCGCCTATTTGTGGAAAAAGAAAACAAGCAAACCTGTAAATGTACATGACTGTACAATTAGAACTGCAGACTGGTAATAGTACATACTTAGAGGAGTCTGTTGTTTGTTCTGCTGCATCTGCATCACAGATCCCCTGCCTCTTTTTGTTGCACAAAACATGACTTATACAGGGTCTGTTTATTTATTTTTTTGTATTAAAAATATGGTAAAGGAGATATGCCATTGAGATGAGAACAGACTCTTGTTTAATAGCCACAACTAGTTTAATCTGTGTCTCTTCTACCAAATATTGCTTAGGGGCCCTTTTACTAAGCAGTGGCAAAAAGTGGCCTGCGGCAGTGTGGGCGCGTGTTTTTGGCACGCACTGGTCCAGTTTTTACCGTGGCTGGGAAAAAGGCATTTTTCAATGGGGCAGTGGCATGCTGCCGATTACCGCTGGGAATGCCCCCTGTGGCAGAAAATAGAAAATTATTTTCTACCTTGGGAACCAGTGAACGCCAACTTTGTAAAAGATGCCCTAAATGCCCAATCATTTCTGGAGAGGTTGAAATGATTTATTTGTTGGATCAAGCTTTGGCTGTAGGCCTTTGTACTAAAAAGAAATGTTTCAATGTTCTGCCAGAGGCATCTTCTGCATCACTTTAGGCATTCTCTTAGGGTTCCCCAGAGGTCTCAGTTTTATGAAAGGATGTGCTGCATGATCTGTGGGAAAATACTGTTTGGATGAGGTTAAGCCAGTAATAGTCTTAGACGTTCACTTACTTACAGCAATGGTACTGGATGTCACATATAATACTGTGGTAAATGTTAGGGTTGTTCTATATTTTCTTTTGATTTCTTTGTCAAGATTTCTCATGTGCCTCATAATTTTCTTTTTATGACATATCCTGTTTCTCACAAAACATTATTGTATCAGATCCAGGATATCCTTCATATTTCTCAGTTCATATTGGTGCACTAAAGAAACAAAAGCCCTGATTTATACAATAATTTCACCATAGCACTATTTTTCCTGGTAGAAATGAGAAGCGAATATTTTTTCTGGCTTCTCATTTCTAACATCTTATACAACACGGATATTTTTCTATTAAGTCAACTTTAATAGGTAGTACCGAGCACTTTTTTAGAGATGATGTTGGTTTTTCATACTGATCAAAGATCTTGTCCAGGAACACAAACAGTGTGAAACAGAAGCTTTTCCCTCCAGTTAAAAGCTTGAAATCATTTGCAATGCAGTAACTATTAATGATTTTTTTCTGTAGCTACTGGCAATAATCATGCACTAATGGTCCATTGAATACAGGCATCAAGATCTGTTTGCCTCTTGGGTCCTGTGCTTGGAACGGGGAACATTTCTGAAAATGCTGACCTGGAGGATCTAGATTTCAGCTTTTAACCTAAAAGCCTAAATTAGGCTTCCAGAACCTCCTTCCCACATTTTCCTATGTCATTGGTACCCACATGTACCAAGACAGCTGGCTCCTCCCCAGCACTATTTAAAATCCTATCTAGGTGACGCCATTTTCGCATCAAGTAGGCAAGTGACCAGGCGATCTGGAAAGCACTGAAATTCACATAACAGAGATATAATATGATGTCAGCATAATATTACTGAAACATCTAATAAGCACACATTAGAACATTCAAATAACATAGATATGATGCTGATGATTTTCTACAATTCAGTTTACCATGTAGCCGAGGGGCCAAATGCAGATATATAGATGGGACAAGATGGGTGGTACAGAGTCTGTTGAGATGATTAGATAGGTGGCTGCACCCAAGGCAAGTTCTTTGTACAGTTAAACAAGATATAAGGAAGTGTCTAAGTTACATTCCACCCGATATTCAGCCGGCAATGGTCAGCGCTTTTTTAAACACTTACTGTCGCCGACTAGTTTAACCCCCAATATTCAGTGTTGGGCCATGTCCGGTCACTGGTATTGAATATTGTGGGCTAAATGAGGGCGGGCTGGCTGGGTTCTGGAGCTTACGCATAAGAAAATTATGTGGGCCCCTGCTGAATATCTGGCCAGGACCTGAATAAAAAAATTATTTTCTCCTTGATTCCTCCCTTCTACCCCCCCCCCCCCAATGAGATCTGTAGGCCACCAACAAAAGCCCCTCCCATAAGCATCCCCCTCCCATGCCTACCCTCCACCTCCCGGTCAGGATAGGACCCTCCTGGGGCCTACCTGACCTCCTTTGTGGTCCAGCAGGATATTGGTAGGCAGGAGTGAACCTCCTCATGCCTACCCCTAGTGGTAGCTTCCTCAAAATGACTGCCATGACATCTTGCAGTACTGCAAGTACTATGAGAGGTCGCTGCAGCTATGTTGAGTAAACTGCTGCTAGAGGCAGGCTTAAAGTGGGTTTGCTTCTGTCTCTGATGCTCTGTTGCCCAAAGGAGAAGAGATGGAGATCTGAAGCATAACCTAGGAGATGTCCTAGATGGAGATAAGCAGGCTGAAAGTCCTGGGATCTGTCTTGATTTGAGTGAACTTCTGGAAGAATATCTATATATGCCAATTTATAGACCCCTGAAGAAGGCCTCTCTGGCCGAAACACGGACCATGTAGGGTCTTAATAAATGATATTGGCTTTTTTACATTTGTGATTTTAGTTTGGTCTTCCTGTGCATCTTCCGTTTTCGTTGTGTTTTTTTGGACCACCAGGGAGGTCAGCCATGATCTGGGAGGTCCTATCCTGACCAGGAGATGGGTGTGGGGATGGGAGGGAGATGTTGATGGGGAGGGGATTTTGTTGGGGTTCTACAGACCTTATGGGGGGGGGAGGGAATTGAAGTGGAAAATAATTTTTTTAATGCGGGTCCCAGCCCAATATAGCTGGGGCCTGCATAAGATAAGCGGGTACATTTTGGACAGCTTTTGAGCTTTGGAGTAAGTACACACAGGAAATCCAGTACATTAGCATTTAACTTCAAAAAAGGAGACTATGATAAAATGAGAAGAACGGTGGAAAAAAAAAAAAGAAACTTAGAGGAGCAGCTACAAAGGTCAAAAGTTTACATCAGGTGTGGATGCTGTTCAAAAATACCATCCTGGAAGCCCAGGCCAAATATATTTCTTGTATTAAAAAAGGAGAAAGGAAGACTAAACGACAGCTGGCATGGTTAAAAAGTGAGGTGAAGGAAGCTATTAGAGTTAAAAGAAAATCCTTCAGAAATGAAAGAAGGAACTGACTGAAAATAATAAGAAACAGCATAAGGAATGGCAAGTCAGATGCAAAGCACTGATAAGGAAGGCAAGGAGAGACTTTGAAAAAAAGATTATGTTGGAGGCAAAAACACGTGGAGGGGCATTTTCGATATGACATCTAAGTCCGACTTTGGATGTTTTGCAAAAAACGTTCAAAATTTAAATTGGAAAGAAGGCCATTTTCAAAAAAGAAAAATGTTTATCTTTTTTTTTTTTCGAAAAAAATGTTTTGAACAAGTTTTTGTGATTGTGATATTTTGTTTTTTTGATCCATTTTCGAAAAAAAACCCCCATGTCCAAGTGCAAAACCCATAAAATCAAGCCATTTGGGATGTAGGAGGAGCCAGCATTTTTAGTAAACTGGTCCCGCTGACATCCCAGGAAAACAATAGGGCACCCTAGGGGGCACTGCAGTGGACTTCATAAAATGCTCCCAGGTACACATCTCACAATTGCTCCCTTACTTTATCTGCTGAGCCCCCCAAACCCCCCCCCCCAAAACCCACTACCCCCAACTGTGCACCACTACCATAGCTCTTACGGGTGAAGGGGGCACCTATATGTGGGTTTCTGGTGAGATTTGGAGGGCCCACAGTTTTCTCCACAATTGTAACAGGTAGGGGGAGGTATGGGCCTCTTGTGAGAAAAACGTCCAAATACTGCTTTATGCCACTTTTTAGACATTTTTCTGTTTTGAAAATGAGCCCAATAGTAATTTTTTTAGGTATATTAAAAGCAAGAAGCCAGCAAAAGAATTAGTTAGACTGTTAGATTACCGAGAGGTAAAAGGGACAATCAGGGAAGACAAAGCCATAGTGAGAGATTAAACAAAAATTTTCTTCGATCTTCACTAAGGAAGATTTGAGAGAGATACCGGTGCCAGAAATGGTATTCAAAGCTGACGAATCAGAGAAACTGAATGAAATCTCTATAAACCTGGATGATGTAATGGTGCAATTTGACAAATTGAAGAGTAGCAAATCTCCTGGACCAGATGGTATTCATCCCAGAGTACTGATTGAATTGAAAAAATGAACTTGCAGAACTATTGTTAGTAATATGTAATTTATCTTTAAAATCAAGTATGGTACCAAAAGATTGGAGGGTGGCCAATGTAATGCTGATTTTTAAAAAAGGTTCCAGAGGAGATCTGGAAAATTATATACTGGTGAGCCTGACGTCGGTGCCTGGCAAAATGGTAGAGACTATTATAAAGAACAAAATTACAGAGCATATTCAAAAGCATGGATTAGTGAGACAAAGCCAACATGGATTTAGTGACGGGAAATCTTGCCTCACCAATCTATTACATTTCTTTGAAGGGGTGAACAAACATGTGGATAAAGGTGAGCTGGTCGATATTGTGTATTTGGATTTTTGAAAGGCGTTTGACAAAGTACCTCATGAAAACTCCAGAGAAATTGGAGAGTCATGGGATAGGAGGTAGTGTCCTATTGTGGATTAAAACTGGTTAAAAGATAGAAAACAGAGAGTTGGGTTAAATGGTTAGTATTCTCAATGTTGAAGGGTAGATATGGTGTTCCCCAGGGGTCTGTGCTGGGACTGCTGCTTTTTAATATATTTATAAATATTCTGGAGATGGGAGTAACTAGTAAGGTAACAAAATTTGCTGATGACACAAAGTTATTCAAAGTTGTTAAATTAGAAGAGGCTAGGACTGGGAGACTGGGCATCTAAATGGCAGATTACGCTCATTGTGAGCATGTGCAAAGTGATGCATGTGGGAAAGAGGAATCCGAATTATAGCTATGTAATGCAAGGTTTCACATTAGGAGTCACCGACCAGGAAAGGGATCTAGGTGTCATCGTTGATGATACATTGAAACCCTCTGCTCAGTGTGTGGCGGCGGCTAAGAAAGCAACTGGAATATTAGGCATTATTAGGAAAGGAAAGGAAAACAAAAATGAGGATATCCCTTCATGGTGCAACCACATCTCGAATATTGCATTCAATTCTGGTCACCGCATCTCCAAAAAGATATAGTGGAATTAGAAAAGGTACAGAGAAGGGTGACAAAAATGATAAAGGGGATGGAGCGACTTCCCTATGAGGAAAGGCTAAAGTGGCTAGGGCTCTTCAGTTTGGAGAAAAGACGGCTAAGGGGTCTATGATAGAGTGCCGCCAAATGAATCCATTAGCACACCTTAGTAAAAGAATCCCATAGCATTGGCTAGAATGACATAAGTATATATGGGAAAATGAAATGATGTAAGTGACATAAATCTAAAATGACATAAATGCACAAAACTATCTTTTTTTCCAGGCACACTCTTGTATGCCAAAACTGCTGCAGTGAATTGACACCTCGGTTTCATTATTAGAGTTCAGCATTTCTGTGTGTGTGTTTTTTCTTTGTTTGTTTTCCATCCAATTAAGTTCTTGAGACTAAACCATGTTTGTTTAGTTCAGGTACATAATTTTTATCTGGCAAAGTTTGTTTTTGCTTCTGTGTTTGATTCATTCTCTTCTTTCTCCTAGAAAATGGAGTTGGCACTGGCAAGATTTTAATTCTACTTAAAATTAGCAGTTGTCATTTATCGTAATTCTGTGATTATACTTTAACATATGAATCAAGTTTCAAATAAATTACACTTATGACCTTTGAACAGTAGTAGCGTTTGTGTCCTGATCTTGAGAAATATGTTCTTAAGTATGAGAAATAAGATGATGGTTACAAATATTACACCATTCTTTTTGTCTACTTCCAGAAAATAGCAGCCATGTAAGAAGTAATGCATCCTCTCTGCCAGATAAGCTATTGATGACATTTATTTCAAACAAAAATGATATCTCATTTCCCAAATCACACATTTTACTAAACTTCCTGTGCATGGTTCAGCCAAACAGATTGTAAGAGTTCTCGTTATTTACTTATTAGGATTTATTTAAGAATAGATTTGGAAACACAGATTATTAGTCTGGTGAATCATTGTATCAAAATTTAGTTTTAACATGGAGTTTTAGGATTTCTCTGAAATACTATGTAAGATATCGCATGTAGTGAATAAAACAGCTGAAGGTCTCTGCAAATAGACAAATAGACAAATCAACAGAGAAGTGGTGACAAACAGGATGTTTTATTGGAGTCTAAGGATGTAATCTTAGCAGTATAGAAGTCTCAATGACTCGACATGGCCATATGTCGGCAACAAATGCATGCCTCAGGGGTTCAAAATTCTGATTATATATAGCCAATGGTAAAAAAAAGTGTTAATCAGCCACTGGGTATGGAAAGAAACAGAAGAACAAACCTCCACACTTCTCGACCAAGCACAAGGAACAGTAGAGTTGATATAAGAGCCAAAAAAACCAGTGGTGCACTAATGTCCTTTAATAAATATCTTCACTTGACTCAACTCGACACAGGCATTGGGTAATACATCAAAGACCAGTTTTTATATATGGCACCTAAAAATTCTGTGTGGTAAATATTTCCGCCTAAGCGTATTCTGTAAGTGGCACCCAGATTTAGACATGGCACACAGAATACGCTTAGTTGATATCCCAGCACCTAAAACTATGCATGTCCATTTACACAAATGAAAATGTGGTGTAAATCCATGCACTGGGCCATATTCTATAACTATGCATGTAAATTTTGGAATGCCCTTGAAATACCCATTTCCCTGCCCATAGCCATACCCTTTTTGAACTGCACACATTAGAATTTAGGCATAGTTCATTACAGAATATGCTTAGCGAGTTATGCGTGTAAATTCTAATTATTGCCAATTAGTGCTTATTATTGCTTTTTAAGCGCTGTTATCAATTCTGATTAGCTTGTTAAGCCAATTAAGTTACACACGTTGTTATTTATTTATTTTTTAATTTATTTATTTATGCATTCTTGTATCCTACTATTATCTAAAAACAAGTTTCAGTTTAAAGTGGCTTACAATTTACATTTTGGTGGAGTTACAATAGTGTTGTGCAATGTGGAAAGGGCATCTATAGTTCATGTGGTTATTTATAGAATATCTGAAGAGATAGATTTGAAGTGGAAAAAGATAGCTGTAGCTTTTGTGTTTAGTTGTAGAGTTTTGGTCATATTTATTCAAATAGTTTTTAAAGAGGTAGATTTGAAAGGAAGCTGTAGAATGTTTTGAAGAGGTAGGTTTTCATTTCTTTTCTGAATTGGAGGAGATTTGTGATGCTTCTTATGGTTTTTGGTATCAAATTCCACCATTTGGAACCCAGGTAGCTAAATCCTGCTGTGTAGATAGTTTTGTAGATAGTGTTTTTGCAGTTGGGTAGATGTAGGGATAGGTAGTTTCTGTTTTCTGGGTTGGCATTTCTTGAGGATAGTTCAATGATGTTAAGCATATATTTGGATGCCATTCCGAATAGTATCTTGAAGATTAGGGTGCTTGCTTTGAAAAATGTTTTTGCCTGGACTGGTAGCCAATATAGAGGCATATTTTCAAAGCACTTTGGGAGGCTAAGTTCCATAGGTTTCTATGGAACTTTGGGAGGCTAAGTGCTTTGAAAATGAGTGTTTTAAATAGTGGGGTTGCTCTTTCATATTTTGATTTCTTGAAAATCAGTCTAGCTGCCATGTTTTGGACTGTTTGCAGCGATTTTAGTGTGTTTTAGTAGTCTAGTTGCGATAGTATCGTTGTTTGGACCAGTATCTGGAAAGATTGTCTAGGGAAATAGTCTCTTAATTTTCTCAGTTTCCATAGTGATCTGAAGCATTTTGATGTTACTGCTGATATTTGATTGTCCAGTGTTAGGTGTTTGTCGAAAATGATTCCTATTATTTTAAGTTGTGTTTCGATGTGGTATGTTTGTTGATTGATTGTGAATTTTTGGTAGGATGTGGGGTTAAGTGGGCTGGATAATACTAGGAATTTGGTTTTGTCTCTTCAGTTTCAGTTTGAAAGTTGTTGTTACCCATTCTTCCATGAGGTTCAATCCTTTTTTTATTTTATCCTGTATGTTTGTGATATTGTTTTGGAAAGGTATGAAGATGGTGATGTTATCTGCATATATAAATGGGTTAAAACCCATTAACTCCAGTTTTTTTCCGAGTGGCGCCATCATTACATTGAAAAGTATTTGTGATATTGGCGATCCCTGTGGTACCCCACACTCAGAGATCCATGAGGCTGATATTTGGTGGGACATCTTTACGATGTAGGATCTGGTCTTTAGAAAGCCATTGAACCATGTTGCTACTGTACCGCTGATTCCTATGTTGTTGAGCAGTGTCATTAGTGTGGTGTGGTCTACTAGGCTGAATGCACTTGACTTGTTGAATTGTAGTAGTAATATGTTTTGTCCTTGGCATATTATGCTTCTGAATTTTGTTATCAGGGTGGTTATGACTGTTTCAGTGCTCTGTTGTGGTCTGAAATCTGATTGGGATTTATGAAGAATCGAGAATTTTGTCTAGTATTCTGTTAGTTGCTGTGTTACTAGAACTTCCATTGGTTTGGTCAGTTGTGGTATTGAGGCTACTGGTCTGTAATTTGTGATATCACTGAACTTGCTGGTAGTATTTTTGGGGATAGGTGTGAGTACTACGTCACCTTTGTCTGCTGGAAATTGACCTCTTTCAAACATGTATATGATGTGTTTGGTGAGGTACGCGATGAACCAGTCTGGTGGGTTTTTCATCATGTAGTTGGGGCATTTGTCAAGTAGGCAACATGCATGCACTTATTTTGTCAATAGTGTCTTTACTGTGTCTAGTTTGGATGGTTTGAACGTGGTCCATATTCTGTCTGCTGCGGTGTGGTTCTCATGTGTTTCACAGTGCTGTATGTAGTCTGTTACATTTATTTGTGCTTTTGCAAGGTTTGATCTTGTGTTTGTTATTTTGTTTTTTAAGTATTGTGCAAGCTTATCTGCAGTTGCTGGTGTTTCAGTTTTCGACAATATATTCTGGGTTTTCAGTAGTTTGTTCATGAATTCAAATATTTGTTTTGTGTTGGTCTGGTTGAGGTTCGTATTTGTACTGTAGTGTTCTGTTTTTGCTTTTTTATGCTGTTTGTGTATGTTCATATGGCTGTTCTCCATATGTTTTGTTTGCGTCCATTTGTTCTTGGCCCATGCTCTTTCAAGTTTTCTACAGAGTTTCTTCATGTGTAGTAGTTTGTCATTAAACTAGGGATGTGGTTGTTTTGTGATTTTTGTTGTTGTTTTGAGTGGTACTATTTTGTTTTGTATGTTTTCAGTTGTTTCGTACCAGTTTCTCATGACATGTTTATCCTCAGGTGGCATGTCATTGAGTTCATTTATTGTTGTAGTCCAGAATGTGTGGTTGTCTACTTTTCCTCTGGTTGTTAATGTGTGTTGTGTTCTTGGCTCTCTTTTCTTGCCATTTTCTTTCCATTGTAGTGTCAAAGTGAGCTTGCTGTGGTCTGCCATGGTGTCACGTCTGTGGCCATGACCACCCTCAGACTTACCTTGTTCCTGGGGGTCAGCTTCCTAGCTGGCTCCTGTTTCTTCTGTCTGTCCTTTCTGAGCTAGCTCTGGCTCTCTGTGCTGGCTGCATCCAGCAGCATCACACTAATTGCCTCACTATACTGCACCTGTGGGTGTTGCCTGGGTTAGCTCTCTCTCTCTGTGTTTGTGCTGGCTGCTTCCAGCATGACTCTAATTGCTTCACTACTCTACACCTGGGTGTGGGAAGCTTCTCTGTGTTTCACTGTGCTTTCTGCCTGCTCTGTGGTTTGTGCTTGAACAGCCTCCGTAGTTACTTAGAGATTGCTGCAGCTGTGTCTCTGGTGTTGAAGGGCTTTATTAATCACTTAGAGACTGCAGCCTTTGCATCGTATAAGGTCCCTGGTATGCTAGAGTGCTCTGTGCACTGCTACATTGTCCAGTTCTGTGTGATTGCCTAGTGTTTGACTAGTTAGCTTGGGCACAGCCTTGCTTGGTAGCCTGTGTACAGCTTACTAGTTCTTCTGTGTTTGCTCTGTGTGAGTTCCTAGTGTTTGCCTAGTTAGCTTGGGCACTGCTCTGCTTGTTAGCTTGTGTACAGCTTCTAGGTCTCCTGAGTTTAGCCTCTGGTTTTCCCCGGTGGGGTTTCCTTGGTTTCTGGAGCTCCAGCCCTAGTCTTGCTATTGGTTCTGACCCTTGCCTGTACCTATCTACTGCTCTGCTAGCTGCCTGCCCAGAGACTCCTGCTTTGAACCTGACCACGCCTGTCTCTGCCTATTGCCTATAATCAGATATTCTCTGCCAGCCACCTGTCTCTGCCTATTGCCTTTACTCAGATCTTCTCTGCCAGCCACCTGTCTCGGACTATTGCCTGAACCCGGACATTCCCTGCCTGCCTGTCTCATGTTAGCCTAGGTACCTGGGAGCACGGCTGGATCCTGACTCCGGTTGTTTCTGTTGCTGGTTCCAGTTCTGGTTTTCCTGCAAGCCCTACCGGCTGCTCGAACCTGAGGGCTCAACCCTCGGGGAAAGGCAGCTAAGCGTAGGTGAAGCCTACTCCAGTGTGTTCCGGTCCGGTGCGTTCCAGTCCCGAGTGTTCCAGTGCAGGACTCCAGTCCGGGTTCCAGTCCAGCCTTGCCTCTTCTCTGCTCCGAAGGTGATCTTGCCTGCCACTGCTGCTCCTTGGCCGTGGTCCAAGGACTCATGTACCCAGGGTTCCCGGGGAGGAAGCCTGACAGAATGCCAAGGTCCTCGAGTACATGACACATGGTACCTCTTCCTATGTACGTTTTGTGAATATGTGGTTGTTACTCATTGAGAATCTGTGGACTAGTATGTCTAATTGATGTCCTTTTGTGTGCAATGAAACTCCTTGTGCTGTTGTGAAGTTCCATTGGTTTATGAAGTTCATTAGTGTTCTGGTGTTTGTGTCATTTTGTTTTTCTAGATGCAGGTTTATGTCACCTATTAGTAGGACATTTGGGTGATTGGTGCAGATGTTTGATACGAAGTTCATGAAATCATCTTGGGTGTTTGCCCAGCTTCCTGGAGGCGATAGAATAATATGATGCATAGTTGGTCAGTTAGTTTTTTGTCGGTGTTTTGCATGCCAGGAATTTTGATTGTTGAGGATGCGTGTTTAGCGACAGGTTCTGCTATGAAGGAGGATATGTATATTATTGCAAAGCCTCCTCCCCTTCTTTTGGTTTTGTTGATATGTATTATTTTGTATCTTGGTGGTCATAGGTCTAGTAGTGCAGGGTCATCTTCAAGTTGCAGTCATTTTTCAGTTATGAGCAGTAGTTCAAGTTGTTCCATTTCTATCCAGTCTCTTAGTAGTGTTGTCTTATTTACTGCCGATCTTGTATTTATGTAACCTATTTGTATTGGGACATACGTGTCATGTTTAACGCTGGTGTTTTTAACAGTGTGTAGCTGTCTGTGTGGTCTGCCTGTTTTGTTATAGATTACGCCTGGATTTCAGCATGGATCTCTAGGCATGCTATATAGAATCCAGCAGCAAATTCTTAGGAACATCTGTGTCAGTTTTTTTTGTGTGTGTTTCAATTTTTTTATTGAATTATTTAAAATAAAACACAACTGAGCTATAAAGTAGCATCAAAAGACTTTAGCTGCTACTCTTTATTTTCATAGAAACTTTTTTAGGTGTATTAGAAGCTGATAAAAGAATCAGTTGGACCATTAATTGATCAAAGGGTATAAGGGGTACTTGGGGAGGACAAGGCCATAGCAAAGAGACTTTGGGGTCTTTTACAAAGTGTCAGTAAGCCCAACATGGGCTTACTGAATGCTAAATCATGACTACTGCTGGCCCAACACAGCCACCAATGGTAGTTCCATCCCGAGCGCGTGCCATTTCCGGTGGAAAAGAAAACTATGAGAAATGGCTAGCGTGGCGGTAAACCAATGGTAATCAAGCATCGCTGCATGCTGCCTGGTTACTGCCAGGTACCATGGCAGCACTTATTGCCACCTCATTGGGTGGCGGTAAGGGATTTCCGTCACATGGCCACGCGGTAAGATATCTCTTACCGCGTGGCCATGTTTGTCTGGGGTCTTTGTACCTGCTGCAGTAAAATGGTCCCCGATGCTAGTGCAGGGCCCTTTTTCCTGCAGCTTGCTAAAAGGACCCCTAAATTAATTCTTTGCTTTGGTCTTCTCTGAGGAAGGTGTGGGAGAGATATCGATGCCATAAATGGTATTTAATGGCGATGAGTTGGAAGAACTGAAAAAAATCTCTGTAAACCTGAAACATGTAATGGAGCAATTTGACAAACTATAGAGAGCAAGTCAACCGGACTGGATGACATACAACCCAGAGTATTGATAGATCTAAAGAAAGGAATTTACAGAGCTATTAATAATAATAATAATAATAATAATATGTAATTTATATCTTAAAATCAAGCATGGTACTGAAAGAATGGAGGGTGGCCAATGTAACACCAATTTTTAAAAACGTTTCCAGAAGTGACCTGGGAAATTATAGACCAGTGAGCCTGACTTTGGTGCTGGGTAAAATTGTAGAGACTATTATGAAGAATAAAATTATTGTGCACATAGTTGGGTATAGATTAATGATACAAAGTCAGCCTTAATTTTTTTTTATAGTGTCACAAATGTATTAATTTATTACACAAGTTTGATGTACCATGATTAGCGAGGGCTCTCAGCCCAGCAGTTTACAATAAAATTAACAGAAACAAAGAAAAAATGAAGGCAATATGGCCTATCCAGTCTGCCCATCAAGCCAGCCTTAATTTAAAGGTGAGTCTGTTGATATTGTGTATCTGGATTTTCAGAAGGCATTTGATAAAGTATCTTATGAATGACTCTGTATGTTGTTATTTCCTGGAGCTGGCTTAATCTCTTTTGTATAGTAATCCACTCTGAACCAGAACATGGTTTGTAGCGGAATGTAAGTTTTATTTTGTATTGTATCTTTAGGAAATTTGAAAGTCATAGGATAGAAGGCAATGACCTATTGTGGTTAAAAAATAGAAAACGAAGAGTAGGGTTAAAGGGTCAATATTCTCATTGGAGAAGGGTAAATAGTGGGGTTCCCCAGGGGTCTATTCTGGGACAGTGGCTTTTTAACATCTTTATAAATGATCTAGAAATGGGAGTAATGAGTGAGATGATTAAATTTGCAGATGACACAATTATTCAACATTGCTAATTACAAGAGTTTTGTGAAATATTGCAAGAGGACTTATGAGACTGGGAGGCTAGGCATCCAAATGGCAGATAACATTTCATGTGAACAAGTGCTTGGCCGACAGTGCCCGCGTCCCAAGCAACCAGAGAAGCAGAAGGAGCGGAGAAACGGAGGCAGCGTGGTGGTGAGTCTGGGGCCGCCTGCCCGACGCCCAATGCACGGCGGTGCAGCCCAAATAACGACAATGTGGAAGCAGCATTCATAGATTTGCTTGCTGTGCTTTGAGTGAACGCCAATGACGACAGCATGGGACAGCGGAAACAGAAATTAATCAAATAGCTTCCTGCTTACAGCGGACTAGCAAGGCTCACTTCCACTCCAGACTATTAAACCCCTTCAAGATTCGTCAGGTAAGAGGAGAATAAAGAACCGCAGCACTGGGTTGGGACCAGTGATCGCTGCATACCGTAAAAAAAAAAGGCTCACTTCCACTTCAATCTATTACACTTCCTTCAAGATTCACAAGCTCATAGGTTTACTGCTGTGCTTGGAGTGATCACTAATGACGGCTGCATGTGGCACTGTCCATCTAGTTTGTGTTAAGGTTAGGTTCCGGGGCAGAAGGAGGGAGCTGCAGCGAACGAGAGAATTTAGCGAGCAAAGCAAACTGGGAGCAGACAGGCGCGCGCTGTGGCACCCCCCAGCGGCGTGCACCCGGGGCGGACCGCCCCCCCCCCCTTGGTACGCCACTGTGCTCGACAGAACTTACAATCTAATTAGGACAGACGCATGTGAAGGGTCACACACTCGACCTCATCTCATACAAATTGTCCACTGATCAGAACCTAACCTTAACACAAACTAGATGGACAGAAACCCCATGGACTGACCATTACAAACTAAACCTATCCCTAAAATGGCGAAAAAGGGGAACAGCACAAGGAATCTCATTGCACACAAAAGGACATCAATTAGACATACTAGTCCACAGATTCTCAATGAGTAACAACCACATATTCACAAAACGTACATGGGAAGAGGAACTATGGCAGACCACAGCAAGCTCACTTTGACACTACAATGGAAAGAAAATGGCAAGAAAAGAGAGCCAAGAACACAACACACATTAACACATGAGAACACAAAACCTATACCACTAGAGGACAAATAGACCCGGATACTTTCTGGCAACAAATATACAACAATGATTGGATAGCACAAACGGAATCCATATATTACCTCTCAGAATGGGACAAAAGATGCAGACACATACTAGACGAAATAGCACCCTTACAAATAAGAATGTCACATAGACATAACTCAGCACCGTGGTTCAATGAAGAATTGAAAAAACTAAAAACACAATCAAGGAAACTGGAACGTGCATGGAAAAAAAAAAAGGCGAACGAACACTCAATGCATGAAAACAACTACAAAGGAAATACAAATACGCAATAAAACAGATCAAAAGGTCATACTACAAAACCAAAATTGGGCCGGAGTTCAAAAACATGAAGAAACTATACCATCTCGTGAACAAACTACTAGACACACCGGTCACTACAACCAACACTGACATCCCATCTGCAAACAGCCTCGCTAAATATTTCAATGAAAAAATCATAAACCTATGCAAAACCCTACCTCAGAACAACATGGACACAGAAAACTTCATTAATGGTCTAAACCCAACCCCTGGTGAATACCCTGCTAACTGATTATGGTCAAATTTCGCTCTACTCAGCGCCGACACAGTTACCCAGGCGATTAAACAATACTCAAACAGCCATTGTCAACAGGACACCTGTCCCAGCTACCTAATACAATCTGTCCCCCACCGCTTCATAATAGATCTCACATCCCACTTAAACTTCATGCCTCAACAGGGTATCTAACCTCAAGAAAAAGGAAGCATCCTGCTCACCCCAATACCAAAAGACACCAAGAAAAAAACAAACGACATCACCAACTACCGCCCAGTAGCATCTATCCGATTAGTAGTCAAACTAATGGAAGGACTGGTGACCAAACAACTCAATGACTACATAAACAAATTCACTATACTACATGAGTCACAAACAGGATTCCGACCCCTACACAGCACCGAAACACTACTACTCACTCTCCTAACCAAATTCAAGCAGGAAATAGCAATAGGCAAGAGCATTCTCCTCCTCCAATTTGACATGTCAAGTGCATTTGACATGGTTAACCATAATATATTGCTAAGACTCCTAGATTACTTCGGAATCAGTGGTGGCACTCTCAACTGGATTAAGGGTTTTCTAACCACAAGAACATATCAAGTGAAATCAAAAACTAATATATCATCACCATGGAAACCAAGTTGCGGAGTACCGCAAGGATCACCACTATCACCGATCCTTTTCAACCTCATGATGACTCCACTAGCCAAGACCCTATCCACCCAAGGCCTAAACCCATTTATCTATACTGATGACGTTACATTATACATATATCAAAAACACAGAAGAAACCAGTCTCCGCAAAAAAGCAACAGTAATCAAAAACAGCGAAGATGACGCAAAAAAGGAAAAAATGCAAAAAGAGAAAAATAAGAAAAAATAAAAAGAAGAAACCACAAAAACCAAAACAAAAAAAACAGATGAAAAGTAAAATGTGAATGTGAAGCTGATTTGCAGCTACTCCAGTGAGACGTTTTTAGCCACAGTTTTCCATAGCGATTATTGTCAGATCGCGCACACAGCCTTTTTAAAGGTAGAGTGATTTTGAATAAGGTAGCGTTCGATAGAATACTCTTCACAGAAATATTGATATTACTAGAGAACAGATACATGGTGTAACAGACTCCTGATGCAGGCCAGTTGGGTCGAAACACAGCTGTGTCGAGTCATATCACCTTAATAAATTCATAAGTTTTATCATTATTTTTGTGTCGTCTTCCTTTTTTTTTATTTTACTTTTCATCTGTTTTTTTTGTTTTGGTTTTTGTGGTTTCTTCTTTTTATTTTATTTTTTTTCTTATTTTTCTCTTTTTGCATTTTTTCCTTTTTTGCGTCATCTTCGCTGTTTTTGATTACTGTTACATTATACATCCCATACAAACATGATCTGGCGGAAATCACCAAAGAAATCAAGCTAAGCTTAAACATCATGAACTCATGGGCAAATGCATTCCAACTAAAACTCAATACAGAAAAATCACACTGTCTCATCATCTCATCCCGATACAATACATACCAACCCACAAACATTAATACCCCAGGATACACCCTCCCAGTCTCAGACAGCCTGAAAATTCTCGGAGTAACAATCGACCGCAACCTTTCACTAGAGACCCAAGTGAAATCCACCATAAAGAAAATGTTTTTTTCAATGTAGAAACTCTAATGCTTAAAACCATTCTTCCCGAGGGAAACATTTCATAACCTGGTACAGTCCATGGTACTAAGCCACGCAGATTACTGCAATGGAATCTATGTGGGATGCAAGGATCAAATCATAAAGAAACTCCAGACTGCCCAAAACACAGCAGCCAAGCTTATATTTGGAAAAACACGTTTTGACAGCGCCAAACCACTCAGTTAAAAACTGCATTAGCTATCAATCAAAGAACGCATCACTTTCAAATCTGCACGACTGTTCATAAAATTATTTACGGAGAGGCACCGGGATACGTGACAGACCTCATCGACCTGCCAACCAGAAACACTACAAAATCTGCACGATCATACCTAAATCTCCACTACCCAAGCAGCAAAGGACTCAAATACAAATCCACCTATGCAACCAGCTTTTCCTACCTAAGCGCACAACTATGGAATGCTTTGCCAAAAGCAGTAAAAACTACGCTCGACCACCTAAATTTTCAGAAAGCACTAAAGACAGACCTATTCAGAAGAGCATACCCCACCGACCCAACATAAAAATACCTGGTCACTTGCGACATAATATAACCAAAGACCGTAACGAACATTACCTGACTCTTCTTCCCCATTTCCCTCTCTAAGTTCCCCCTAACTGTTCCTATCATACATGTACCTCAATATACCAGAATATCACTTTGTATTCATTCATATCATGTATTTGTTCAGACTGTAATTGGCTAACGCCATTAACGGTTATATGTAAGCCACATTGAGCCTGCAAATGTAACAAATAATAATAATAATAATATAGCTACATAATGCAAGGATTCATATTAAGAGTCACTGCCCAGGAAGAAGATTTAGGTGTTATCATTGATGATATGTTGAAAACCTCTGCGCAGTGTGCAGTGCCAGTTAAGAAAGCAAATAGAATGTTAGGAATTATTAGGAAAGGAATGGAGAACAAAACTAAGAATATTATACCTTTGTATTGTTTCATGGTGCAACTGCACCTTGAATATTGTGTGCTATTTTTTGTCACCGCCTCTCAATGTACTACTGTGATGGACTCAGGAATTCAAAACTTAAGTACTCAATACAATACATGTAATTAAATTCCAGTGCTCCTACTATTAATTATATTACTAATAATACATTAACTTATATTTTTCTTATGGGGAAAAGACCTTGGTGGCTTTAATGGCCCTTTATTTTAGGTGCATTAAAAAGCATCATCATATTGGAACAAAGATGGATTGAAAGGTTAAAATCATTGGAGCCATTGGGACTTAATATTGCTATTGATTAGACAGCCTTTTTATAAATGTGATGTTTTCCATTTTCATTTGTGAATAGTTAACCTTAGTTTGAATAAGGGTCACTGAATTTAGATACCGGAAGAAGTTAGCAAACCATAGCTCTTCAAGCTACAAAAATGGAATGGGATTTGCGTTGCAAACCATACGAGGAGAAACTTGCCGACTTGAACATGTATGGAGGAAAGGAGAAACAGGGGTTGACATGATACAGACGTTCAAATATTTGAAAGGTATTAATCCGCAAACAAACCTTTTCCGGAGATGGGAAGGTGGTAGAACTAGAGGACATGAATTGAGGTTGAAAGGGGGCAGACTCAGGAGTAATGTCAGGAAGTGTGTTTTCATGGAAAGGGTGGTGGATACATGGAATGCCCTCCCGTGGGAGGTGGTGGAGATGAAAACGGAAATGGAATTCAAACATGTGTAGGATAAACACAAAGGAATCCTGTTTAGAAGGAATGGATCCATGGAATCTTAGTGGAGATTAGGTGGCAACACCGGTAATTGGGAAGCAAAACCAGTGCTGGGCAGGCTTCTACGGTCTGTGCCCTGATCGTGACTGAATAGATATGGATTGGATGGAGTGTAAATTTTAAGGGGCTTCAACATTAGCTTCAGAACATTTAATACAAGAACAGTACTGGGCAGACTTCTGTGGTCTGTGCCCTGAAAATGGAAAGGGCAAATCAAACTCAGGTATATGTAATGGAAGTGAATTTTAAAAGATTGTGGAGGAGTGAATTTTAAAAGATTGTGGAGGAGTGGCCTAGTGGTTAGGGTGGTGGACTTTGGCCCTGAGGAACTGAGTTCAATTCTCGGCACAGGCAGCTCCTTGTGACTCTGGACAAGTCACTTAACCCTCCATTGCCCGCCGCATAGAGCCTGCCATGAGTGGGAAAGCGCGGGGTACAAATGTAACAAAAAAATAAAACTCTGTCTTTGACCAAAAGTAACTTTTTTTGTAAATATAAAAAAACAAGTTGGAATGCAGAAGATAAGACACAGCTCTAACTAATTTGATATGCAAAGGGGAGGATGGCACTTATTTCCCAGGCCCAGCTTGGCCACCTGGACTTGGGAAAGCATGTGACCATGTTAAGCATACTGTAATTTTCCTTAGCTATAGTTTTCCATAGCTCTGAACATGAGCTCAGAGCCTAATAAATGGGAGGGCTTGTCACGGTAGAGGTGGGGTTCATCTGTGAGTATCGTACAGACCGCGCAGAGGGTTTGTTCCTGGTCTAAAGCTCCTAGCTCTCACTGTGAACCTGGGCCCCCCCCAGCTGATGATAAGAGCCTGGAAGATGGAGATCAGTGATGATTGTATGTATATACTATATTGCTTCTTTTCCTGGTCTAACAGATGTAGAGGCCAGTGATGTAATGATTGTTTTTATATAGCTAATCATTGTATATGTGCTAACCATTATATATATATATATATATAAACCATTGTAGAATTTAGCTTCCCTAATAACGGTTTCATTTACTTATTACGAATCCAAATCACGGTAATTATTGAGCAGTCTGTGTTAGTGAGACAGGCTGTAAATCCATAGCAGTTCATCTTGGCAACGAGGGTGGGATTCGAACAAACAATGACACCTTTGTAAGAGGAAAGCAGGGAAGAGTTGAATTCCAATGCTGGAATGAGGTACTATATAGCTACTGAGTGGTCCTAATGGGAGGAACAGGACTCCGATTTAAAGGAATCATTGCAGGCAAAAGGTTAAAACAGAAAGGGAAAAATATGTTAATGAGTGTATCTTTTGGGCAGACTGGATGGACCGTACGGGTCTTTATCTGCCATCATTTACTATGTTACTATGTAACAGTGCTTATCTGGAAGCCCGTTAGAGATGGGATAAGCAGCATCGGAAAGGTACAGAACTGGAATGTTTAAATGTGTGATTTACAGTTAAAATAGCTGAGCATACCATTGTAAAATGTGACGCAGTTAGAATGATGTGTGATTTATGCAGTTAAAATGATCTGAGTGTGCCGTGCTTTTGTGTGACGCAGCATGATTTAAAAATTAATTACAAGGACCATCTCAGGGAGAAGAAACTGTTAAACTGTCAGACATAGGAATGTGTTAATTGCAAGCAGTGCTTATCAGGGAAAAAATGACCTTCAGTGAGGGGAAGAAGAGAAACAGGGTTTTTTTAAACAGGCTTTTAAGCAGACAACACAAATTGCTTTGGATCTGTGGATAGTGCAATTAGAAGTAGAATTAAGAGTCTCAGAGAATGAAAATTATGCTAATAGGAGCTTTTGCCAAAAATAAAGGAATTTGGTAACATTGGGGTTTTAGAGCCTTAGGTGTTTTTTTAGAATTAGAAAAGAAAATATAAAGAACAAAATCAGGGATTAGGGGAATTCCCTTACTGCATGAAAAAGTGTCAGCCCTTCCAAAAACAGGATAACTTGGGCTATAGCCTCTGGAACAGATGGAAAACCCAGTCAGGTGGGGAAAAGTTTATAATCAATTAACTAATGAGGCCCATATGGGTTTGAAAACTGAGAATTGTGGGGGGTTACTGAGAGGATGGTCACAAGGAAAGCGAGAGCGACCTAAGAAAGAGCAGAGGAGGCAGGCACATGTCCCATATGAGCAGGAAGCTCACCCCCTGGTGGGTAAAAGAGTAGGGAAGGAAGAGTTAAGGCTGGGAACTACTGACCCCATAATGCATCTGACCCAAAGCAGTACGAGCAAGCAGTGGGGGAGAAGGAGCAGGATTGGGAGATGAGTTCCAATCAGGGTAATGAGGAACAGCTGGGGGAGCCTGAGTGGGAGGAGAAGGTGATGGAATGGAATAAAGTGGAAGAATCAGGGGAGAGGGAGAAATGGAGGTGTCTACTTGGGCTCAGTCTAGAGGAGCCAAGGTGAGAGGTTTGCTGGCTGCTGTCTTTCCTAAACTGAGTGGTATTGGAAGAGATGAATTGAGACAGTTAGGGAAGAGGCTGTGGCAGAAAGTAACCCAGATATTGAGGCAGAAAAGAGAGTGAAACTGCCGGCTGGGTGGAGAAAAGGAAGAAAACATTGAATTGATGTGAACTTTATGTGACAAGTCAAAGAAGGAATCCTGGTGTAACCCTATGAATATTAACAAGGGTTAGTGATTGAAATGTGAACTTTATGCTGCAATTCAAAGAAGGAATCCTTGTATAATCCTGTGAATATTAACAAGGGTTAATGTTGAAGGAGGAACTAGCATCATGTATTGCAGGAAAGATGAACTGTGTTGTGTGAAAATAAAAGGAATTCTTTTAAGATATGACTGAAGTCTTTGGTCATCCTTTGGAAAAATTCTATTCATAAAAACCACCTTAAAGTATGACTGAATGAAAGGAGAATACAGAGGTGGACATCAGAACGGAGAGTTGCCCGGGGCAGATGGAGCAGGAGTCATGGTTGGAACAACCTGGCTAAGCATGGTCAGCTGTGGCCCAGGAGTAGAAGGGTGACCAGCTGATAGAATTTAGAGCAATGTCATACATATATATGGTCCATGGCAAATGAATTAGCCATGTGGCTACCTACTTGGTACAAAAATAATTGGAAAATTGATACTAAGGATTTGTGGGGCAGAGAATTGTGGCAAGACATTTGGAATTGTGTAAAATATTAATGTTATTGTTTTTTTATGTAGATGCTCATACTCCAGAACGTCTCTACAGTGGAGTGGTTGATGACTGTGGAAGAGCCAGATAATTGCTCAGGTTTGGTGAAATGGGTGCACCAAAAATGTGAACATCTGGGAAGAAAGGCCACTTACAGGTGGGCAACAGATCATGGTATTAGTTTAATTATGGATGTAATTAAAACTGTTATGGTTGAATGTCTGGTCTGTTAATACCAGACTAGGCGATCTGTTCCCCACATGTCTAAGGGGTAATTAAAAAGGGGAAAATTACCTGAACAAATTTGGTAGATGGATTATATAGAACCTTTACCCAATTTGCAAGGATGTAAATATGTGTGCACAGCAGTAGCTAATTATTTTAGATATGTAATTGCACATCCTTGCAGGCAACACTATTAAAACTTTAGAATTGATAATTGATAATAGTTCCCATTTTTGAAGGCTAATTGGTACAACAATATGCTTCAGACCATAATGTATATATTGGATTTTTCATATTCCCTATTATCCACAGGTAGCAGGGTTAGTTGAACAAATGAATGGTCTGTTGAAACAGCAAATACGTAAAATAGAGGGATCATTAAAGAATTGGAAAATAAATTTGGTAGAAGCCTTAAGGATACTGAATAATTGGCCTATTGGGGAGGCAGAAACACCCCTAATGCGAATGGTTACTCCTAACCTACAAGTCTTGACTACCAAACATGACCAATTAAGATATTGGAAAATTGCAGCAGGAGCTATGATGCCCTACAGAGCCACACCAGGAGTGGCAGGGCTGGATTTATATGCTCTACAAATAGTTAAATTGTTACAAAGAGATATTCAAATAATACAGGTTTTGGAAGGGGTGATTGATACAGACTATCAATGAAAACTAAGGGTTACACTTAATAACCAAGGTCCACATGATGTGTTAATTCAGGTTAATGATAGAATTGCTTAATTATTAATTTTACCCGTGTTACAATCTGGAATTGTGAAGTTGGATCCACCCACCACCTTTACCACACGAGGGGATAACGGCTTTGGATCCTCCAATCTGTTTGCAGGTGCAAAGGTGTGGGTTACCTAAGAAAATGGGCCCCCACAGCCTGCTGAAATTATTGCCCAAGGGGCAGACAATACCATCCTGATCCTTTGATCTGGGAGGGGAAAATGGACTTATGTCCCATCGAAGAAATGTTATCTTAGAAAGTAATTAATCTGTTAATATGTTTCATTTATAGATCCTTGTAAGAGTCAGTATAATCCTCTTTCTTATGGTGTCTTTGGGTATTGCCATTATCCCCGGTGGACGACTACATCTTACCACCAAAAGGCAAGGCAAGCTGATTTGGCAGTGGAAGAATCAGAGTGAAATCTGACAATAAGATAATTACACATGTTCAGCTACAACACTCAAATATGGAAAAAAGTCCTGTCACATGAATGAGTTTAACATGACTTTCACAAGTCAGAGACAGCCAATACATCATTGTTGACCCAAAAATGCGGACATTGTTGACATTTACACCATTAGCAAATGTTTATATTCTTCTTGTGTGAACACTACACCTATGAATACCTGTGTAAAAACTGTAGTACTGTCACGATGGTGACTGCTTCCTTGTCTGTGCTCACCTCGCCCTCTGGTGGCCAGAACCGGTGACTGCTATGGACTGTCACACATTCCAGACTTCAGCCCAGTCCGGTCTGGATCTTCCAGGCTGTCAGACTTGCTTTTCTTGTTTGTGCCTGAACAGCACCCGTAGCTGCCTTGTGATTCCTGCAGCTCAACTTCAGCTGCTGATGGGCTATATTAACCACCTGGAAACTTCTGTGTTTGCCTTTGCATCACCTAGGGTCTCTGGATTTGTTGGAGTGCTCTGAGCATTTCTGCCTAGTCCAGTTTCTTGTCTGAGTTCCTTGTCTGGTTCTAGTTAGTCTGTGTGTAGTTTAGCTTTGGTTTTATTGCTTATTTCCTAGTCTTGTTTCTGGTCTGTATTCCTTGTCTAGTTCTTGGTTGTCTGTGTTTCTTTCTTAGTGGCTGCTTGGCAGCTTTCAGTCCTGACTCTTACCTGTCTGAGTTCCTTTCTTAGTGGCTGCCTGGCAGCTTTCAGTCCTTGTTCTTGAGCCTGTCTGCTTTCTACCTAATGTGGTATTGTTTGTCTGAGAGTCCTAGTCTAGTATTCTGCCTAGCCTCTCTTGTGTATTCTAGACCCTGTGTGTATCTTGTTGGTATCCAGTTCCTGCCCTGTCCTGTAAGTCCTGCCGGCCACCTGCACCCAGGGGCTCAACTCCTGGGGAATGGCGGTCAAGCGCAGGTGAAGTCTAGCTGTTCCTGCTCTGCCTGTTCCAGCTTGTTTGCCTCAGCTGCAACTCCAGTCCCGGGTTCCAGGCCTGTTCTGCCTTGTCTCTGGTTTGGGGGTGGTTTTGCCTGCCACTGCTGCTCCACGGCAGTGGTTCAAGGGCTCATAAACCCAGTGTTTCTGTAAGAAGCCCTAACAAGTACTCTTAATTGCCTTAATTGTAGAGTAAAATGAATTTAGTATGATTCATTGTTAGGAGATTTTGGTACAGGTGTAGAGATAATAAATGCTATTGATGCTGAAACTTTAGACAACACAAAATGTATTAGAACTGATATTAATCAGCTTATTATTTTGCAATATGATAAAGAGTTTTATTTAATTATACTCAGCTAGTTTATCATACTCAGATAGTTTACAAGTAGAAATTAATATAGCATAATTTACAACTTGCATGTTGTAACATTTATTTGCCCTTGTACAATGGAATAAGGCTCAAGATGACTAGCTCTGAATACTTGTGGAGGTGAATTTCACAGGTGGGTTCCTTCCACAACCTGATTAATAATTTCAAATACTGCCTTATGCACTGACCTCTTTAGTTCTGGGCAAATTGTGTAGTTTAAGGTAACTAAGCAGTGTGTATTATTTGTAATACTGAATTTTGATTAGTTATTAGGGGGCAACAGTATTACTATTTGCCCTTGGATTATACTTCCTGTTAATTTTAGTATGTTTGTTGAAATTAGTGCTCAGTATATTATCCTTTTGTATAACCTGTCTTGTTACTTTTTTTTATTGTTTTACCTGATGTAGAGTAATGACTTATGTATGTATGGACTGTCGTTCAGACAGAGTTGAAAATCAAGGACCGATTGTAATGGAAGTGAATTTTAAAAGATTGTTTTTCAACTCTGTCTTTGACCGAAAGTAACTTTTCTTGTAAATATAAAAAACAAGTTGGAATGCAGAAGATAAGACACAGCTCTAACTAATTTGGTATGCAAAGGGGAGGATGGCACTTATTTCCCAGGCCCAGCTTGACCACCTGGACTTGGGAAAGCATATGACCACGTTAAGCATTCTGTAATTTTCCTTAGCTATAATTTTCCATAGCTCTGAACATGAGCTCAGAGCCTAATAAAAGGGAGGGCTTGTCATGGTAGAGGTGGAGTTAATCTGTGAGTGACATATGGACTACACAGAGGGTTTGTTCCTGGTCTAAAGCTCCTAGCTCTCGCTGTGAACCTGGGCCCCCCCCCCCCAGCTGATGATAAGAGCCTGGATGATGGAGACCAGTGACGATTGTATGTATATACTGTATTGCTTCTTTTCCTGGTCTAAGAGATGTAGAGGCCAGTGATGTAATGATTGTTTTTATATAGCTAATCATTGTATATGTGCTAACCATTATATATAGTTGGGTTAAGGCAGTGTCAGTTTGAAATACAAGTCCCAGAAGGCATTGTGGGCAAGGAGCCAGGGGGTGAGATGAGGAACCCGGACTGGACTCCTAGCTGCAATGGGGGAAGACATGGGTGTAGGCTGGCAAGATGTGTAGATGGGTTGCTACTGGGGGGAAAGAGAGTTAGGAAATCCTGTGTGCAGGAGCTCATCATTAGTCTAATGCTTAACTCAGCTGGTATGGGTGTGGGGGGAAGCTAATGGAAGGAGAATAATTGGTGGTGAGAGCAGAAGCCAGGGACTGATTAGGCAGGTGGGAAGGAGTCCAAGAGGAGAGAAGCAGTTGCAGGCTGAAAATCCTTGGGTAAGAGAGGTCCCTAAAGTACTGAAGCAGGCTGAAATCCCTTGGGTGTGAGGAAGTCCCAAAAGTATTTGCCGGCTGGAAAACCTTGGGTAAGAGAGGTCCCTAAAGTGTTGACTTTACCAGTGAAGCTGATGCAGGGTGAAATCCCTTGGGTATGAGGAGTCCCTAAAGTATTGAACTCTCCTGAAGGTAAAGAGAGTAGAAGGTAGAAACTGCTGCTTTGTGAATTAACTGTGATGATGAACTGAATGAACTGCTTCTACTTGGAATTGAACTACTGCTTATTGTGCACTGGATAAAGAGCCTAGAGTGGAGCTGACTGTGAGCCTGTATTGACTCCTGGTATGTGCTGATAGCCTACTGCTTAAAGGGGACTATTTGCCACACACTTTCAGGTGGCTTATATGTGCTTAAGATTGAAGGTGAATGTTGCTGTTGGAACTGTGTATCAGGTCTACTAGAAACCTACATGGAATAAGGTCCTTAAGATTGGAGTTGCTGGTGGACATTTATTTCTTGATTGTACCAGGAGCCTGTGGCGGGAGGAGATTGTTCTATCCTTGGCTGCATCTAGAGGTACCTGGTTACTATATATATATATATATATACTGTATATATATATTGTAGAATTTAGCTTCCCTAATAAAGGTTTCATTTACTTATTATGAATCCAAAGAAATCCAAGGTAATTATTGAGCAGTCTGTGTTAGTGAGACAGGCTGTAAATCCATAGCAGTTCAGTATACATATTGTAACCCTAAGGGGTTAAAATAATCTTACCTGAGCTCCTCCAGAGGAAAAAAATTAAGGGTTCTATAGTGACATCACTCTGGGTTAACAGCTGAGCAATCTGAGACCTGGTTGCCTTGGCAACGGCTTGATGGTCAGTTGTGGTCAGTTGGGAGTTGGGCAGAAGGAAAAGGGGAAAGCACTGAGAGTGAGAGGATGTGGTGATGGTGGCTGTGAGAAAGAAAGAGAAAAGTGGGAAATTTTATTTAGGGGAAGAGTAAATGCTGAGGAGAGGACAGCTGAGATTGGTTGTGAGTGACTGGTAAGAGAGTGAGGGGCTGAGTTGTCTGCTAGTGATTATATTAAAGGTGAAGAGTTATAAGGATGTCAGGAAAATAGTGTGACAGGATTGAGAGTGTGCAGTGTGTTAGGGTTCTGAGATAGAGAATTGGGATCTGCCTGCAGGTTAAGGGGTATCCATCACCGCCTATTTATGTGTATGCTGTATTCCCAAGATTGATCTGTCAGTTAAAAAGAGTGATGCTGTGTGTTTCTATGAAATCTATGGGATGGAATGTTGGATTATGCACTGCATAGGGAGTGTGTTACTGTGTGAGACCTTGAATGCAGTGCTGGAGCCTGCTGCAGCATTAGAGAAGGGAATCAACAGTGAGAGATAGGCTTGGTAGTGAGAAATCCTTAAATTTATTTGTTTTTTAACTAGTGAGCATGACCACAGTATTAAACCCTAATTAAATGTCACCAGGAAGGAGTCTGTTCCTGAATGAAGGGAGTTTAGGGTTTTGCCTCTCAGTTTATGTTCTTTATGAGTGAGGTTTAGGGAGAAGCAACCTGTGATGCATCCTACAGCCAAGACTTCTACAAGGGCCCCCATGCAAGAAAGAATTTACTTCAGTTGGCTACCGACTGAGCAATTACAGCTAAGTGCCAATTTTGCAGGAAAACTGGGTGTGAGGAAAAAAAGAAAGTTAATAAAATACTTACCTGAGATGAAGATGGTTCTCTTCCAGGAGTGATGGGGAACTGTAAGAGCAAAGTTACACAGAGAATCAAATTCTTGATAGGCTCTGAGAAAAAGTGAATTAAATAAAAAGGGTTGAATGTGTTGTTCTTAAAAGGGAAGATACTTATCTGATGTTTGGGTTTTCTGTCTGAAGAGTATAAATTGACCTGTTGAAATACAGAGCAGACTAATGTTAAATGCCAAGTTACATGTTAAGCCAGATTTGTTAAGGGAAGAAAAAATTATTTCAAACACTATATAGCTAAATACGTACTTTGACTCAGAAATATAAAAATAAAAAGAAATAGCATGAACATGCAAAGTTAAAGGTTTGATTCTTGAAAGATTTAAAGTACTGAATCAAGTTGGGAAAAGAATTGTGTCAATTTCCTTTCTCATCCTCTTAAGGTGAGTCAGGATATTAGTTTTTTTTTATCCCTCGCCCTACTCCAGCGGAGGATTCAAAGCTACTGGCACAACTACTGACACAGGGTACTCTGATTCACTTGATAAGATCTAGACTGCCTGAGAGGGGGCGGGGCTTACAAAAATGGCGTAGTTGGCATGAAAGGGCCTTACTTTATTCGTCAAAATAAAGTGAACGTGGGTCACTCATATATAATTTTGTGAAGATATTTATCTTGTAAACCTTGTGGTTCAGCATTTATCATTGTGAAGATAATTGTTCATTCATATTTGAAAGGGTTGATGTATAATCAATTTTGGGAGTGCTGACCTCTGATTGTGAAGAAGAATTCTGTTTTGATTGTGGATTCCACACACCAGGTAACAGTGTGGGCAAGATTTCTCACTTAGTCCACCACCCAAAATGAGATCTAACCTGCAAAGTATAATGGAAGATTTGAGTGTTCTTGTAATTTGGTTGTCCCTGGTGAATCCCTGAATTTTCCTGAAGATCAGAGTTCTCTCCTGGGTACAGTGATGGCAGGCCAGTTTGCAAAGTTACAGGCCCTCATCAGAGAAGTAATAGACAGGTAGGAGCACCAAGAAGAACTCTGGAAGAGGAACAAAAGTGAATGGTGTCAGGAACATTTCAAGGAAAGGAGAAGACCGCTCTCCTACTGTGACAAATGGAAGAAGCAGGCCAAACTTTGCTACAGGTATGGTCAGACAGGACATGTTCAGCATTACTGTATGGTTGAGCTCAAAGAGGAGCAAGACTTCCACTATGGGAGAGGACAAAGGACTGAAAGTGCCTGTAGGTGGCATGAGCAAAACCCGAATCCTGAGCAACAAATGGGTCCAGAAAGAGAATGTGAGCAGAGCTCGAATCCTGAGCAATGAAGAAGTCCAATTCTTAATCCAGAAAGAGACTGTTCCCCAAGTCCCAAGCCAATATGGTGGTTCCAGATTTATAGAACTGTGGAGGTCCAACAGAGTGATGAAAGGATTCAACAACTTAAAATCTTGGAAGAAAAATTGGATGTGTTACAAGAATCGTTGAATAAGCTGGCAGAAGAACAGAAGAAAAAGAGTGAAGAAAAAGAGGACAGTGAGAGTGTTCTGACAGTTGCTGGGGAGGAAGAAGAAAAGACAGATGTGATACAGTTAGTTGAGAGAACTGTGTCAACAAAAGTCAATGACATGCCTGTGGAACAAATAGCACAATTGAGAGAAGAAGTAAGTTTCCAGGCAGGAAGAGACTTCAGAATTGTCATCAGAAGAGTCTTCTGAAGAGCTATTGATAGAAGCAGCAGCAGTAGAACATGTTCTGCTGAAAAGCAGCTTCATAAAAGTTCTCCTTGTCTCTGGGAGGAGAATTTAAAAATGGAAGAGATGAAGTCACAGGAAGAGCCAATAATGGAACAGTTGAGTCCATTGGATGCATCAGAAGAAATGCCCATGGATAAGAATGGGATTGAAGAAAATATAGCCAATGTAGAGGAGGTGAACCTCAAGAATGAGAAGCTTGTAGAATCCAGAAATTTGAGAGAAGATATGGTTAATAAAGAAGATGATAAATGGAAAGACCATTTAATGCCAAACCAGCCCTTAGTACTAGAAAAGAAACAGCAAGGGAATGGGCATAGATGTAAGAATAACTTAAGGAAAACCACAACAAAAGTACCAACTATAATAAAGAAAAAAGGGAAGAAGAGAAAAGTGGAAAGTTACCAGGAAAACTATTTAGAGATGTGGTCTGAGACTGTCCAGGGACAATCAGCAGTTTTCACTTCTTGCATTGTGAGATGGAAAGAGTTGGGAGAACGCAGTTGTGCCAAATTGAAATTATCTCAGTGGATGTCATTGGAAGGTGAGATAGAGATGAGTATGAAATAACAGAATAAAAAGATCTATTATGACTTTAAGAAGAGGAAAAAGTATTTGCTGGCCCGGGTAAGAGCATTGATTCTAAGGGAGGATCTGTGGATTGCCTGGGCATAGCCTTACAAGAAAACTCTAAAGGAGGAGAAGAAAATAGTTATATGTAAAACTTATGAGAACATATCATTACTTGAATTGTAAATGTCACTATGGTGGCATGGTTAAAAAAAAAAAAGAAATGTTACTGTGTTCGAAGATGAGTTGGGGTGATATGAAGTTGGTGGAGTGTGTAAGGGAAAAAAAAGTGTTTACAGTGGGGTGAATGGGTGATTAGGTGATTGAAAAAAAATGTTTACTATGTACATTTTTTTTTACCTGGCCAGCACGAATGTAACCCTAAGGGGTTAAAATAATCTTACCTGGGAAAGAAATAAGGGTTCTAAAGTGACATCACTATGGGACAACAGCTGAGCAAGCTGAGTCCTGGTTGCCTTGGCAACAGCTTTCTGTTCAGTTGAGAGTTGAGCAGGAGAAGCAGTTGAAGCAGAAGAGGGAGAGGTTGTGTGCTGCAGTGTGGCTGAGACTGACTGGCCCTTGTAGGAGTGTTTAAGTCACTAATTGACAGTAAGAGGAATTTGAAGAGAGGGAAAGGCATTGTGGTGAGAGCCTGCATTCCAGTTTCCTGAGAGCTTGAGTGTTTTTTTTGTTTTGAATTGAAAACTAGGAATATTGGGTTCTGTGTGTATGAGTGGTAGCAGGGTAAGAATGGTAGAAGGGAATGGATGAGATTTAGTGGGGAATTAATTGTGAGGGACCTTAATCTGGTCTCCAGTGTATTTAAAGGTTAAACCAGTGTTAACGTGCTTGTATAAGGGAGGGGGGGGGACTTTAATAGAATGTTATGGGAACAGGAATATAGAGGGAGAATGCTGAAGCAGAAAGAGTGTGAATGCGTTTCAGACCTGCTTCTGTAAGATTAGGGTAACAAAGTGAGATTAGGATTTACAAGTGAGGGTACTTATTTGAATTTCTTTTGATTAGCAAGAGGCCACAGTGTTAATCAAATAAATGTAATGTCACATGCAGGGAAACACTATTTTAAGATAGGGAGAGAGGGTATTGCCTCCCATTTATTTTATTAAGGGAAGGTTTAGGGAGAAGAAAAGGATCCTAAGGAGCTGGTGGTTGAAGAGGTTCTGGACCCCCACGCAAGAAAGGCTTACCTACATCGACAAAGAGATCATGTGCTCTACAGCTAAGTGACATCTGCCTCACCTCTAAAAAGAAGAAATACTTACCTGATATTTTGGTTGGGAAATAAATTCTAAAAGTGATTGCCAAAGAATCAAATTCTTGGTGTAGTTACAAAGGGAAAAAAACAAATGTAAAATTTACTGACACTAAGGGGTTACAAAGTGGGGAGGTTGCATAAGAGAAACAAAAATAGGTATCTGATGCTAGTTGTATCTTTCAGCTTGTAAAGTGATCCTGTGTAGAAACAAAGAAACATGTTAATAGTCACATTGTTTATTCTTGAAAAGGTTAAAAGTTGTTAATAGAAACAAAATTGCTTTGAGAAATGGAAACATAGTAGCTTAAGTGACACAATTTTAAGCTTAGAGAACAAGCAGTGAAATACCATTTAGTGTGTATGTTATAAATTATTGAAATGTTGGGTTAATAATTGTCTTGATTAATAAAAAAAACCTTACCAATCAGCTCCATTTCCTAGTTTTATTTGTATCTTCTCTCCCCTTCTGGGTAAGGTGTTTGTGGTACTCGGTCCCGACTACTTCAAACAAACTGAACCACAACACATTGGTATACCTAGCTTAACCCAGGAGTGGGGATGGGGCTTACAATATAAAGTATTGCATACCATGTAAAATGAGTTTATCTTGTTGGGCAGACTGGATGGACCGTCATTTACTATGTTACTGTGTTATTATGTCTCAAAGTTGGTGTCTAATATATCAGCAGGCACCATTTTAAGGGCCTTGTTTACTAAGGTGCGTTAGGGTTTTTTGCGCGCCTACACTTAGCGTGCATGCCAACCATGCAGGCGCCTTTAGGGAAATTGTAGGCATGTATATGTTTAACGTGTGTACATGGTTAATGCATGTTAAAAATGTTAACAGGACTGTAATGCTGCTTAGTAAACAGGGCCATAAATTAGTAAACCACGAAGTAGTGAGCAGCAGTAGTGTTAGGTAGGGTAAGAAGCCTTGTTAAGATGTTCTCACTATTTGTATACTTGTTTTTATTTGTACGGAGCAAGAGTGGCCAGTCTGCTAAGAATACTGGCTTGGTTTTGTGTGTTTTTCACTTGGTCTTTTTTCAAAAATGGTACAAAAAGATAGACACACTGAGCAAAACAATGTCTAGCAAATGGCCATTAAAAAAAAAGATGTATTTCAGGTTTGAAAATGGCTATGTTCGCTACTGAATTTGTAGACATTTTCCACACAACGTCCAAAGTCAGATTTAGACCATATTGAAAATGCCCCTCAATATGTGAAAGTAATATAATTTGAGATATATATTGATTTGTTTAAGTAGTGAAGAAGTTCACGTGAAGAACCATGTTGGTGAATGGATCTCTTCTTGACCCGGTTCTGCACTGACTAATATGTTTTTGCTATTAGCATGAGGATAATAACTCAGAGAGCATTCAATATCCTCTCATTTGGCTATCCATTTCCCTAGATACTAAATTTGTATATTCACGCTACTGTATCAGTGGCCATTATTTCATGCAAGATAACCCTTTAACATACTAACTCATGGTACTTTTTTTTGCAGGCCTACAAGTACAGATTCAAAGCAAAATATCCAATGTAGCTTCCCTTTTGAAAGTCAGGTGGCCTGAACATTTGCATTTACATCCTTTGCAGATGTCTAGGAAGAGGTACCAGAAATGGCACACAGTGACTAAAAAATACAATCATTGCATATACCTAAATCCAATTACTTTTTATGTGGATAAGTGTATGTGAAGCACATGCACTCTTACTCACATATAGGAAGTGGGCAGTCAAAAAGGTATTGATATTTGATTTTTCTAATTTGTTTTTTTTTAAATATATTTTATGGATGTTTTTATTGTAATTCACCTTGGATAAAGGTGGAAAACAAATAATAAATCTATTTGATTCAACTCTTGGTGGAAGCTCCTAATATTCATGAGTCATTTATGATAAATGTCTGTCAATTTTGCCAAGTGGGATGCTGCAGTTTATTTCCCATTCTTCATGACAGAACAGCTCCAACTTTTTCAGTTTAGCCTATGGACTGAAGTCTTCCAGTCTTGCCACAGATCTTCTATTTTACTGAAGTCTGGAGTGTGACCAGCTCACTCGAGGACATTCATGTTCTTCTTGCTGAGCTACTCCACCATTGCTTTGTGCTTAAGATCATGATTTTTGCTCATTCTTCTTGGCAAAATAGCTCAAGCTCAAGTACTGTGGAAACAGGTAGGTTCTATTTAGCTTATGCTCATTTTTAAGGCAAGTTTTGGAAACAAATAACTTGTTTTGACAAAGGGTTTAAAGACATATACATTACATATTTGGGTTGTTATTCTTAATTTTTGAATATTTCTATATTTGTTCTTTTATGTGGAAAATATACAGTATGTTGTGTGGATCGATGAAAGAAACTTTTATGTTAGTGCATTTTATATTATACGTTTTAGGCAACAGAATATGAAAAATGTACAAAGGTGTGAAGACTTTAGCAAGGTGCTGTAAACTATGAAAATTACCCACTGTTGCTCTCAAATTGCTTGTGGGAAACTCCAAGTTTATTTTTCTAAATAGCAGTCTGCACTGTATCATTTGAACAAAATAGTTCATAGCCTTCCATGCTGTGTTATAATTATTCAAAGATGCGTCATGATTTTGAAGCATAGAACAAAGCAAATAAGTGGGTAGTACTGTATATGATAAAGCACATACCAAAAATCCATTCACTGTCAGAGCATTGTTCAAAGTGAGTGAAACAAGAAACAGTTCCCAATCTAGCCTAAACAAATTTTACAAAATTGAAAAAATTCTACCATTTTCAGTATTGTTTTACGTCAAAGCCATCTCACATTCTAGATTAACAAATTAAAGAGCAAATGATGGCCAAGGGACTTGACATACAGTTTTCATTTTCTGATCTGGTCAAGGCTGGTCATTCCAAAAAGGAATAAATGGAAGTCAAGTTTAAGTTCCAGTCGAGGATAATTTTTAAAACGACAAACTACAGGACAGAAACCCAGATACAGGTGTTTAATCTGAAGGTTCAAGGATACCTGCCATCTATGCCACAGGGGGGTCAAACACACTTTAGAATCAGGCTGCATTGCAAATGACTGTACACTAACTGCTGGATTCTATATATCGCGCCTAGAGATCTGTGCCAAAATCCAGGGGTATTATATAACAATGCGTGTAGCTTAATTGGCTTAACAAGCCAACCAGCAGTTTTTATTTTATTTATTTATTTATTTGTTACTTTTGTATCCCACATTTCCCCACCTTTTTGCAGGCTCAATGTGGCTTACATGTACCGTTAACGGCATTAACTGAATCCAGTCTGAAACAAATAACAAGGTGTGAACAATACAAGGTGATATTGTAATACAGTGAGGTACATGTAAGGTAGGTACAATTGGGGGGGGGGGGGGGGGGAATTAGGTGGAGGAAGAGTCCGGTAGTGTCCATTACGGTCTTTGGTTACAATTGTGTCGCAGGTATCCAGGTATTTTTATGTTGGGTTGGTGGGGTATGCTCTTCTGAACAGGTCTGTCTTTAGTGCTTTCCGGAAGTTTAGATGGTCGAACGTAGTTTTTACTGCTTTTGGTAGTGCGTTCCATAGTTGTGCACTTAAATAGGAAACACTGGATGCATAGGTAGATTTGTATTTGAGTCCTTTGTTGTTTGGGTAGTGGAGGTTTAGGTATGATCGTGCAGATTTTGTGGTGTTTCTGGTTGGCAGGTCGATGAGGTCTGTCATGTATCCCGGTGCCTCGCCATAAATAATTTTATGAACAGTTGTGCACATTTTGAAAGTGATACATTCTTTGATTGGTAGCCAATGCAGTTTTTTTCGGAGTGGATTGGCGCTGTCAAAATGTGTTTTTCCACATATAAGCCTGGCTGCTGTATTTTGGGCAGTCTGAAGTTTCTTTATGATTTGATCCTTGCATCCGGTGTAAATTCCATTACAGTAGTCTGCATGGCTTAGTACCGTGTTTCCCCGAAAATAAGACACTGTCTTATATTAAATTTTGCTCCCCAAGACCTGCTAGGTCTTATTTTCAGGAGAGGCCTTATTTTTCGGGGAAACATCGGGGTCACCCCCCCACCCGAGATCGCCGGCTCCCCCCCTCGATCGGCGGCTCCACCCGCCCTCAGTCGCTCACGGAACTAACCTCTTAAACGCTTCCTTTCACCATTCATCTTCGCACTCACCGCAAGCAGCAGGGCAGGCCACTCCTTCCTTCCGTGTCCCGCCCTTGCCTGACGTAACGTAACGTCAGGCGAGGGCGGGACACGGAAGGAAGGAGTGGCCAGCCCTGCTGCTTGCGGCGAGTGCGAAGGTGAAAGGAAGCGGTTAATGTTGGAATGTAATTGTATTATACATGCATTGCCTGTCACCTATTATTTCTCTGTGATTACTCTGTGACCTCTGATGTGAATTACTTAGAGAGGTCACACAGCTATGCAACTTCCTGTTGGGGGTTAGATGCAGCAGACACAGCACATGGAGCACATGGAGCTCATGATCTCTCCTAACCTGAGAGGATCTATGGTGGTGTGAGCATCCATTACCATCTAAGCACATGGAAGGAGCTGATAATACAAATGTATAGTAATATGTATATATAAGCCTGTCTGATTATAATCTAACTACAAACTGTGAGTAAACAGATGTTTTGTTACTTCAACTTTAAAGTGACTCAGCAGTGAATTATTCAGGGGTGAATGAGAGAGAGATGAAGAAAGAAATTAACATTTCTAAAGCTGAAGCTGTGTGTACTAAAATCTGCTAATTATTTACTACAAATAATCCAACAAAAGGGTTATGGGCCCAGGGTCCAGGAATTGAAAAAGAAGAGAAATATTACCAGGCAGAAAAAAAGGCCACATTTTTCTCTTAAGTTTTAAAGGAAAGATTCAGTCTGTCTCTCTCTCCCCCCACACAGCAGACAGAAGGCTAAGAAAATGGCTGAGGGAGGAAATTCACCATTGTTCTATTCTCTCAAGGTGCCTAAATTAACTGAGTTTAATTATCGGCAGTGGGAATTAAGATTCATATGTCTCCTTCGAGCAAAAAGATTAAATATATGCTTAGATCAAGACAGAACAGCTGAAAATATGGCTGAATGGGACAATGCAAACTATTATGTGAAGTGCATGCTTTTGGAAGCTCTCTCAGAGAAACAAGCCATATTAGTGGAGGGAAAAGATACACCAAAGGACATTTTATATAAACTGAGAACTATGTATGCAACTACATATGCAAAGCAGCAACCAATTTGGCTGGCAGAGTTGAATGAAACCAAATTAAGGGATAAAAGTAAATGTAATGATCACATTATGCATCTTATGTCTTCATTTCAAAAGTTAGAACTTTCTGGAATTCCCATGTGTGATGCATTGAAAAGAGCATTTCTTTTTACCTCACTATCAAAGAAGTTTGATGTTTTTAGGTCTGTAAATGAGGCCATTGAAGGGCAATCTTTTGAACAGACAACATCAAAACTAAGGCAGGAATGCATAATAAATGATTCTGAGGAGATGTGTTCTCAAAGTCAGTCAGAGAGAAATGAAACAAATTTCTTGGCAAAGAACAGAGGAAGGCGGAGCTATGGGAAAACTCCACCCAAGGGCAAGCTGATTTGCTACTCATGTGGAAAGGAGGGACATGTATCTAAATGGTGTAAGGAAACACAAAACACTCCCTCTAGCTCACCTAAGCCAATGGAACTAAAGAATTTTCAAACCAGGAAATGTATGAAGGACAAAGATAAACACAAGGGCTTTCTAATGGCAGAAAAATCTTTGACTATGGTAAATAATAATTCAAATGAAAGTACTTGGATTTTGGATTCGGGGAGCACATGCCATTTAACCAATTGTAAGGATTTCTTTCAGGAAATGTGTCCAGAGGAAGGTATTCTTAAAACTGCAAACGCAGGGACTGCTAAGATCCAAGCAAAAGGTATTGGATTCTTAAAATGCAAAGTGTCTAATGAAGTTAAAGAAATTCCTGTAAGTGATGTCTTGTATATTCCCCAAGCAGTTTGCAATATGCTTAGTGTATCTACATTAGATAAGAAGGGATTTGTGATTCATTTTGAAAACAGTAAGTGCACAATCTCTAAAAATGATGAAGTGTATGCTGAAGCTTTTATGCATAATGATGTTTATAAACTGAGCATTTCAGGTGAAGCCTCACATATGGTGCAAGTAAGGAAGAATGATGGTAAATGTAGTCTGGAAATCTGGCACCGCCGCCTGGGACATCGTGATTCTAAGGTGATCCAGGATCTTCACAGTGGGCAACTAGCCACCGGCATTCAGATAAGTGCAGATGCTGGTAAAATGGAGAAATGCATAGACTGTGTTACTCAAAAAGGTGTGAGACCCTCATTTCCTGCATACACAGGAAATAGGAGTAATAAAGTGCTGGACTTAATACACAGTGACTTGTGTGGACCGTTTAATATCCCATCATTGGGAAATAACAGATTTGTGCTAATATTCTTGGATGATTTCTCTAGATATTGTGTGGCCTATTTGCTGAAAGAGAAAAGTCAAGTCACAGACATGCTGAAGAAATACGTAACCATGGTGAGCAATAAATTTGAAAGAAAACCAAAGGTTCTTCAGACCGACAATGGTGGTGAGTTCATTTCACAAAGCATGCGCACATTTCTAGAACAAGAAGGCATTCAGCATATCACAACAGTAGCTTATACACCAGAGCAAAATTCTGTTGCAGAGAGAAAATTTAGGTCACTTGTGGAAATGACCAGATGTATGCTGTCAGATAGCAATCTCCCTAAAAGACTATGGGGGGAAGCAATTCTCACAGCAGTGTACCTACAAAACAGAATGCCAACTAAAGGCGCTGAGCGCACACCACATGAGACATGGCATGGTAGGAAGCCAAACCTGTCACACATAAGAACATTTGGAAGTACAGCATATGCTCATGTACCAAAGCAAAGAAGGCATAAGCTGGATTCCACAACAGAAAGGGGCATTTTAGTTGGCTATACTCCAGGACACAAAGGATATAGAATTTTGAATCTGAAAACTGGCATTGTTGGCATAAGACATGTTACATATTTTGATGAAAACAAAAGGGTTGAGAAAGGCTGGATTATCCCAGATGAGCCTTATCATCCAGAATATGAAACTAGAACCATAATAGACATGCCAGTGTATATAAATGCCATACCAAGGCAGATGTCTGAAAGCAACTCATCTGTATCTAACGAGGAACAGGCAGAGGAAGCAGACACAGAAAGGATCATTGAAGAAGACAGTACAGTTGGAGAAGGGGAATCAATTGGAGAAGGACTCTCAGATTTAGAGGATGCGGAAAGGTCAGACCAACCTGTTGTCAGACGCTCATCCAGGGAAAACAAAGGTGTTCCACCCCCAAGACTGTCTTACTTAACAAAGTCAGCAGAAGCTCAAGAGCCCTTAACATGGGATGAGATTGAGAAAATGTCAGCAGAAGAAGCTGCTGAATGGCATAAAGCTGCACAGGAAGAAATTGATGCATTGGATAAAAATAATACTTGGATTCTTACAAAATTACCTCCTGGCAAGAAAGCTATAGGATGCAAATGGGTATTCAAATTAAAAAGGAATGCACAAGGAAAAGTGGAAAGGTATAAAGCCAGATTAGTCGCAAAGGGATATCTTCAAAAATATGGAGAAGATTTTGATGAAGTGTTTGCACCTGTAGTGAAACACACGACAATCAGAACACTTCTGAGCATTGCAGTCTCAAAAGGCATGCAAGTCAAACACATTGATGTGAAAACAGCGTTTCTTCATGGAGATATAACTGAAGACTTGTACATGGAACAGCCAACAGGTTTCATAAATACAAAACAAAGACAGCTAGTGTGTAAATTAAACAAAGGTCTTTATGGATTAAAGCAAAGTGCAAAATGTTGGAATGATAAATTGCATGAAATATTGACCAATTTAGGATTTAAGCAAGGTGAAGCAGATAAATGCTTGTACACTAGGTGCACAAATGGACAATATGCATACATTTTAGCTTTTGTTGATGATCTGCTCATTGCAAGCAAAAGTGAGCAAGAGTACAAGGACATTGTAAAGTGTTTAAACCTCAATGTTGAGATAAAAGAACTTGGTAATGTGTCATACTATCTTGGTATAGAAATTGAGAAACAAAATGATGGTTCTTATCTTCTAAGCCAGAAGCAGAAAATAAATGAGCTTATTGAAAGTTTAGGTATGCAAGATGCCCAAGTTGTAAGCACTCCCATGATCACTGATTTTCTGAAGGATGAAACAGTAAGAGAACCTTTACCAGATAACATCCAATATAGATCAGCCATAGGTAAGCTTTTATATCTAGCTACCACATACAGGGCTGATATAGCAAATGCAGTAGGAATTTTGAGCAGAAGGGTCAGCTCACCTACCAAATCAGATTGGACTGCAGTTAAAAGGATGGTAAGGTATTTAAAGGGTACCATTGATTGTAAATTAAAGATTTCAGCCAATAGTAATCCAAAACTAATATGTTACTGTGATTCAGATTGGGCAGGGGATCATTCTAATTATAAATCCACAAGTGGATATGTGTTTATGTATGGAAATGTACAAATTTCATGGGCCAGTCATAAACAAAGTATTGTGAGTTTGTCTTCTACAGAAGCTGAATATGTGGCCGTATCGGAAGCGTGCAGAGAACTGATGTGGATTGAAAAACTTTTACTGGATTTTGGAATAGCTGAAAAGAGACCAATCCAGATAATGGAAGATAATCAGAGCTGCATCCGACTGTCACAGAATGACAAGGTTCAGTCACGCACCAAGCACATCGCAACGAAATACCACAACGTGCGAGAGTTGGCAAAAGAAGGGGTCATCAGTCTACAATATTGTCACACCAGTGAGATGACAGCTGACATCATGACCAAACCGTTACCCAGAGAACATTTTGTGAATCTGCGTATAAAGCTTGGACTTTGTATGAATAAATAATTGCATGACAGTTATGCATGAGAAGGGGTTTGTTGGAATGTAATTGTATTATACATGCATTGCCTGTCACCTATTATTTCTCTGTGATTACTCTGTGACCTCTGATGTGAATTACTTAGAGAGGTCACACAGCTATGCAACTTCCTGTTGGGGGTTAGATGCAGCAGACACAGCACATGGAGCACATGGAGCTCATGATCTCTCCTAACCTGAGAGGATCTATGGTGGTGTGAGCATCCATTACCATCTAAGCACATGGAAGGAGCTGATAATACAAATGTATAGTAATATGTATATATAAGCCTGTCTGATTATAATCTAACTACAAACTGTGAGTAAACAGATGTTTTGTTACTTCAACTTTAAAGTGACTCAGCAGTGAATTATTCAGGGGTGAATGAGAGAGAGATGAAGAAAGAAATTAACATTTCTAAAGCTGAAGCTGTGTGTACTAAAATCTGCTAATTATTTACTACAAATAATCCAACAGTTAAGAGGTTAGTTCCGGGAGCGACTGAGGGCAGGGGGAGCCGCCAATCGAGGGGGGGAGCCGGCGATCTCGGGTGGGGGGGGTGACCCCGATGTTTCCCCAAAAAATAAGGCCTCCCCTGCTAGGTCTTATTTTCGGGGGAGGCCTGATATTTTCAAATTGCAGCAAGACCTCTACTAGGTCTTACTTTCGGAGGATGTCCTATTTTCGGGGAAACACGGTACCATTGACTGTATCAGGTTGCGAAATATTTCCCTCGGGAAGAATGGTTTCACACATTTGAGTTTCCACATTGAGAAAAAAATTTTCTTTATGACGAAATTCGTTTGGGTCTCTAGTGTGAGGTTACGGTCGATTGTTATTCTGAGAATTTTTCAGTCTGTCTGAGATAGGGAGGTTGTATCCTGGGGTGTTAATGTTTGTGGGTTTGTATATATTGTATTGGGATGAGATGATGAGACAGTGTGTTTTTTCTGTATTGAGTTTAGTTGGAATGGGTTTGCCCATGAGTTGATGATATTTAAGCTGAGCTTGATTTTGTTTGTGATTTCTGCCAAATCATGTTTGTAGGGGATGTATAATATAACATCATCAGCGTAGATAAATGGGTTTAGGCCTTGGGTGGATAAGGTCTTGGCTAGTGGAGTCATCCTGAGGTTGAAAAGGATCTGTGATAGTGGTGATCCTTGCAGTACTCCACAGTCTGGTTTCCACGGTGACGTTATGTATGTTTTTGATTTCACTTGATATGTTCTTGTGGTTAGAAAACCCTTAATCCATTTGAGAATGCCATCACCGATTCCGAAGTATTCTAGGAGTCTTAGCAGTATGCTATGGTTAACCATGTCAAATTGGAGGAGGAGCATGCTCTTGCCAATTGCTATTTCCTGCTTGAATTTGGTTAGGAGAGTAAGTAGTACTGCTTTGGTGCTGTGTAGGGGTTGAAATCCTGATTGTGACTCATGTAGTGAATTTGTTTATGTAGTCATTAAGTTGTTTGGTCATCAGTCCTTCCATTAGTTTGACTACAAATGGGATAGATGCTACTGGGCGGTTGTTGGTAATGTCGTTTGTTTTTTTCTTGGTGTCTTTTGGTATTGGGGTGAGCAGGATGTTGCCTTTTTCTTTAGGGAAGATACCCTGTTGAAGCATGTTTAAGTGGGATGTATGATCTGTTATGAAGCGGTGGGGGGGGGGGGGGGGGCGCGGATTGTATTAGGTAGCTGGGGCAAGTTAACAGCACGTAACAAGCAATAATAAACACTAATTGGCAATAATTACAATTTACGCACACAACTCACAAAGCGTATTCTGTAATGAACTGTGCCTAAATTCTAAAGCATGCAGTTCAAAAGGGGCATGGTTATGGGTGGACAAATGGTCATTTCATGGGTGTTTCAAAATGTATGCACATTGTTATAGACTATAACCCAGTGCACATAAATATACGCACCAGGATTTATATCACATTTTCATTTGTTTAAATGGACACACATAGATTTAGGCACTGAGATATCAACTAAGTGTATTCTATATACTGTGCCTAAATCTAGGTGCCGCTTATAGAATATTCTTATGCGAAAATATGTTCTGTGTGGATTTTTCAGGCGCGCTACATAGAATCCGGCCCTTAGGACTACATTCAGTAAATGGTGCTCAAATTTTGACACCAGAAAAAATTTGGCACCCAGGACTATTCTATAAAGAGCTTACCATAATAGCAGTAGTCCTGCCCTGAGCATGAGCCATTTCCATGGGAAAAGGAAAACCCCCGGAAATGGCTTGCATGGCAGTAACCTGACGATAATCGGGTATCACTATGTGCTGCCCGGTTACCCTTATTGCCACTTCAGTGGGTGGTGGTAAGGGCTCCCCGTCACATAGCTATACGGTAAGAGTTCTCTTACTGCATGGCCATGTGTGCTGGGGTCTTTTTTACCCACTGTGGTAAAAATGGTCCTGGTGCATGGGAAAAACGGCCCCAGCTGCCAGCGTAGGGTCCTTTTTCCTGCAGCTTGGTAAAAGGGCCCTTTAGTCGCTATCCTCTGGGTGCATAAATGTATTTTCATGCTGATCTGTCATTTCAGCTCCATTTTGGCACCTTGCATCTGTTAGAACACATTTCCGTGCAGAGAATTAGGTCCCATTTATACAATTCCACAGTACATTAGCAAGTGCTGTAAAAACCTGTCTTTTATATCAAGCCTTTATTGTTCCCTGATTCAGTATAGGGGGAATCAAAATTCAGACTCCTGGCTGTTCTTCCTATCCCCTCCTTCTCATTCCCCCCTCCTCTTTTCCCTTTTGTCTTCTATGACCCATCCGTTTTTCTGCTCTTTAGCTTGTACATTCTTTTTACATCTGAATAGGTTGTCATTAGATTTGCAGATTTTTAAACTAATACAAAGATCATTTTTTGATGCAAAATTTATGACATGTAAGAAAATATTTTGATCAAAAACACGTTCAGCTTTAGAACATCCTATATAATAATTCTAACCTCCAACGTTCTAACACTGCCAGGGACCGTGGATCCCTGGAGGTGGTCTGCATCCGTCGGTAGATCAGACTGATGTCATGAAGTGGCATGCGCAAAAAAAAATAAAATAAAAAAAAGAGACTGGCTGCCGCCCTCCTCCCGTGCACACCAACCGCCCTCAAAAAAACAAACAGCTGACGAGAGTGCCGCACTCCCGAACCTGCCGACCTCCAAAAAAGAAAGAAACACATGAGGAGACTGCTGCTCTCAGGAAGCGCCCTCCCGACCAAAAAAAGAAAGAAACACTTGAGGAGACTGCGGCTCTCAGGAAGTGCCCTCCCGACCCTGCTGTCCATACAGCTGATGACAGTGCCGCGCTGCTGAAGCTGGCGCCCTCCAAAAAACAATGAAGCACCTGAGGAGACTGAGGAGAAGCTGGGTGTGTAGCAGGCAGGGGGAGAAGTAACGAGGGTCGCGGATCAAGAGGCAGGGAGGGCTGGAGGAGGAAAAGGTGGGTGTGTAGCAGGCAGGGGGAGCAGAAGCTAAGATTGCAGATCGGAGGTGGGTGTGTAGCAGGCAGGGGGAAGTGTACTGAAGATCATAGATCAAGTAGCAGGGAGGGCCGGAGGAGGAGAAGGTGGCTGTGTAGCAGGCAGGCGGAGGAATAACGAAGATTGCGGATCAAGATGCAGCGAAGGCCGGAGGAGGAGGAGGTAAAACATGTCAGTGCTAGCAGGCAGGGGGAGGAGTAGCGAAGAACGTGGATCAAGTGGCAGAGAGGGCTGGAGGAGGAGGTGGGGAGAGAGGGAGGGGGGCCCCTGGCAGGCAGGCAAGGAGGGAGGGGGGCCACCCTGGCACACACTCTCATTCCCACATACACACACACACACACACACACACTCTCACAAACACACTCGCACACATTCACTCTCTCGGTCTGTCACAAACACACACTTGCATCTGGCAGGGAGGGAAGGGGGGCACCTTGGGGGAGGGGGGCACCCTGGCACACACTCTCATTCTCACACACACTCTCATTCCCACACACACACTCTCTCTCTCTCTCTGTCACAAACACACACACTTGCTACCGCCCATTTCATTACACACACTCTCTCTCACACACAAACACTGACACACTCTCTCTCTCATTCTCTCTCTGACACACACACTCCATCACTCACACACACTCTTTCTCAAACATACACTCCGAGGAAAACCTTGCTAGCGCCCGTTTCATTTCTGACAGAAACGGGCCTTTTTTACTAGTAAGAACATAAGAATAGCCATACTGGGTCAGACCAGTGGTCCATCTAGCCAGTATCCTGTTTTTCAAACAGTGGCAAAGCCAGGTCACAAGTACCTGGCAGAAACCCAAATTGTGGCAACACTCCATGTTATAAGTCCCAGGGCAAGCAGTTGCTTCAAATATTTGTCTCAATAGCAGACTATGGATCTTTCCTCCAGGAATTGTCCAAACCTTTTTTAAACCCAGATACGCTAACTGCTGTTACCACCTCCTCTGTCAAAGAGTTCCAGAGCATAACTAATCGTTGAGTGAGAAAATATTTCCTCCTATTTGTTTTGAAAGTATTTCCATGTAACTTCCTTGAGTGTCCCCTAGTCTTTGTACTTTTGGAACGAGTAAAAAATCGATTTACTTCTACTCGTTCTACACCACTCAGGATTTTATAGACCTCAATCATATCTCCCCTCATCTGTCTCTTTCCCAAGCTGAAGAGCCCTAACCTCTTTAGCCTTTCCTCACCCTTTATCATTTTGGTTGCTCTTCTTTGAACCTTTTCTAATTCTGCTATATCTTTTTTGAGATACAGCGACCAGAACTGAACGCAATACTCAAGGTGTGGACGCTCCATGGAGCTTTGATTTTGAGCTCCTTAGATTATTGTAACATCATTTATTTAGGAGCATCTAAACAAATTTTGAAAAAATTACAGACTGCTCGAAATGTGGTGTTGTGCCTCATTTATTCAAAATATGACTCTGTTTCTCAAGACTATAGAAAATTTGTCTCCCTATACAGTCCAGACTGAGATTTAAATTTTACTGTTCACTATACAAGATTTTATATGGTCTTGACCCTTCATATCTTATGCATCATTTTGTTTTTGTTTCAGAAATCTAGGATTACTAGATCATTAGCTTTATTTGCTTATCCATCAATTCAATATTTAAAGAAAAGGACTACACTTTTAGATACTCTCTTTTCCTACCAGGCAACTTATTTAGACAAACCTTTCCAAAGCATATTAATCTTCCATGATTAATTATAGACAATTTCGGAAACAGATAAAAACCTTCTTAAGAAATTTGTATTGAATCATTCCTGATTTATAAGATGTAATAGGTCTGTTTTGTATCAATCGTTTTTGTATTTCCTGGAAATGACCAGTCTCTTTATTGTGATCTGCATTGAGCAGAATATAAATTTTATTGTTATGCTATTCCTTTTTGTATCTCATATTGTAGTTCCTTTCTGCCTATTTATGTACCTTTAGTTTGTAAACCACTCAGGTCTGCAAGTTAGGTTGAGCGGTATAGTAAATTTTAATAAACTATAAACTATTACATGCAAAAATGTATAGAATACTGGCATTGATGTGTGCTTTTGTGCAGTGTCATTATTCTATTTAAACACTATTCTGTAATGAAATTAAGGACTGCTTTATGGAGCAGCTGGTACAGGAGACAAGAGGAGGAAAAATTCTAGACCTAGTTCTTAGTGGAACACATGATCTGGTGCAGGAGGTAATGGTACTGGGGCTGCTTGATAACAGTGATCATAATATGATCAGATTTGATATTAGTTTGGAGCAAGTACACACAGGAAATCCAATACGTTAGCATTTAACTTTCAAAAAGAAGACTATGATAAAATAAGAACTGTGGAAAAAAAACTTGGGGGGGGGGGAATCCAAGATGGCGGACTGAGAGTGTCGGGCTCTATAACGCGGTGATCAGTTTCTTGAAAACTTTCCTCTTTTTACTTACTCTATGAGTAAGAAACGTAAAAGAGTGGAGAGGCGCTTTATGAAGTCTTCGACCACAGTGACAACCGGCCCAATGGATTATTTTTTGAGTCGGGCTAAGGCAGTAGCAGTTTCTACTCCGGAGGGCTCGCTTGGGATGCCTCTGGCAGAAGGAGGGTCAGCAATGCCCTTAGATCTGGAAGTTTCATTATCTCCAGATCAACGGTTTCCCCCATCAATGCCACAACAGAGTCATACCCCGGAGCCAAGTGTTTTGGGCTCCGTAGAGGAGGCTTCTGTGAAGCCCAGAACTGTAGGAGAAGCTGGGCAGGATGCCAACTTGGCAAGGGGAATACAGCATGCGGCGGAAGTGGCTCAAGCTCCAGAGATGAACCAAGTCACAAGCAATCTTTCAATTCCTTTGATCTCCAAGAATTCAGCTCCTTCTTCAACACTGGTGAGACCTAAACCTTTTACTCTTGAGACGCTATGGGAAGGCATATTACATTTGGAGCAGTCTTTCTCAGGTCAAATGAACAGTTTGTTGCAAAAATTAGAGACAGTTTTCCAACAACAAGGCACCTTACAGGCGGAAATAGGAGATATAAAGAGGAGAGTCTCAGAGACGGAGAAAAATGTTCAAGATTGTTATCAGAAAGAACTAACAATGGTTAAAGATATGATCGTGATACATTGGAGATTAGAAGCATTAGATAATGCAAACAGGAAGAAAAATCTGAGATTTATTAATTTTCCATGTGTGCCTACTATATGTACCTTGGATGTGTATAAGAAATTTGTTATCAGTATTTTGAAGGTGCCTGCTGAATCTGTCCCACCAGTTACTAGAGGCGAAGAAGCGAGCGGGGGCAGTAATTGCTCCCTCTCTAGCAGCTGAGAGTTTGGATTTGACAAATTTTTTGCAAAGGTCTGAATCTGACCCTGTGGTATCAACTTTGTTGGTTACTTGTGTCCTTGGTCCTGATCGAGATTGGCTTCTTAAACTGTTTTTTTGTGCAAAAGATACCACCTTTATGAATTCTAAAGTTCAACTTTTTCTGGACGCCTCTAAGGAGACTCAGAAGAGAAGGCATTAATTTTTGTTCCTTAAACCTCCAGTTTTGAAGATAGGGGCATTATTTTTTCTTTGTTATCCTTGTAAATGCTTAGTTAAATTTCAGGGAAAGCGTTATATTTTTTATGATCCTCAACATTTGTGAGTTTTTGTGTTCTCAAAATCTCTTGAGTTGCTTCTCCTGCTGGAATTTCTGCAGCTAGCTTACCTTGAGGTTAGGTTGCTAGTAAACTGTATTTAAATATTATTTGCTCTGCTGATTAAGATTATAATAACTTTCTTTATTCAATTGTCCTGTAAATTGTGAAATGGATCTCCCATATTTGAGGACTAGTGAAGATTGGAAGAAGCTAATGTTGGAATGTTAAAACATTTTCTTTTTCTGTAAATGGTCTACTCTAACTTCTTTTCTGTAGCAAGTTTTGCTTGTGAATTTAATTAAGAATTTTTAAATTAAAAAAAAAAAAAAAAAAAAAAAACTTAGAGGAGCAGCTGCATAGGTCAAAAATGTATATCAGGCATGGATGCTGTTCAAAAATACTATCCTGGAAGTCCAGGCCAAATATTTTCCATGTATTAAAAAAGAAGGAAGGAAGACCAAATGACAGCCAGCCAGTTTGGTTAAAAAGTGAGGTGAAGGAAGCTATTAGAGCTCAAAGAAAATCCTTCAGAATATGGAAGAAGGATCTGACTAAAAATAATAAGAAACAGCATAAGGAATGGTGAGTCAAATGCAAAGTGCTGATAAGGAAGGCAAAGAGGGACTTTGAAAAAAAAGATTGTGTTGGAGGCAAAAAAAAAACGTATAGTAAAATTTTTTTAAGGTACATTAAAAGCAAGAAGCCAGCAAAAGAATCAGTTGAACCACTAGATGACTGAGGGGTAAAAGGGGCACTCAGGGAAGTCAAAGCCATAGCAGAGAGATTAAATGAATTCTTTGCTTCGGTCTTCACCGAGGAAGATTTGGGAAAGATACCGGTGCCAGAAATGATATTCAAAGCTGATGAGTCAGAGAAACTGAATGAAATCTCTATAAGCCTGGAAGATGTAATGGCACAATTTGACAAATTGAAGGGTAACAAATCGCCTGGACTGGATAGTATTCATCCCAGCCCAGAATACTGATAGAATTAAAAAATGAACTAGCAGAAAGTAATATGCAATTTATCTTTTAAAATCGAACATGGTACTGGAAGATTGGTGGGTGGCCAATGTAACGCTGATTTTTTAAAAAGGCTCCAGAGGTGATCTGGAAAATTATAGACTTGTGAGCCTGATGTCGGTGCCAGGCAAAATGGTAGAGACTATTATAAAGAACAAAATTACAGAGCATATTCAAAAGCATGGATTAATGAGACAAAGCCAACTTGGATTTAGTGAACGGAAATCTTGCCTCACCAATCTATTACATTTCTTTGACGGGGTGAACAAACATGTGGATAAAGGTGAGCTGGTCAATGTGTAATTAAACTCTGGAATTCATTGCCAGAGAATGTAGTAAAAGCAGTTAGCTTACCGGGGTTTATAAAAGGTTTGGCTAGCTTCCTGAAAGAAAGTCCATAAGTCAGTGGTGTGCTGGTAAATGTTTAACAATAGGCTCTCTCCCCGGTCCCCCTCTGCGCCCCCATGGTCCCCCTCTGCACCCCCCAGTCCCCCTCTGTGCCCTCCCCCAAATTGCAGAGCTGGCTATAGCCGGGAAGAGAGCCTGGGGGGGGGGGTGGGGGGTGGCGGCGGCAATGCATTACTCCAGGAAAAAAATATTAAATGATCCCAGGTTCCATTCTAATTCATGTTTAATGTACGATAAAATGCCATAAATAAGTAAATGAATATAAACTTTTAATGTTGAGCACCTGATTCTGAAAGTGAAGATATTCCAAACACTATAATGAAAATAAAATGATTTTTTTCTCCCTTTGTTGTCTGGTGACTGTTTTTCTGATCATGCTGGCCCAGTATCCGATTCTGCTGCTATCTGTTCTCTTAACTCCATTTCCAGGGCTTCCTTTCCATTTATTTCTTTCCTTTCCTCCTTTCTTCTTCATTTCTGGTCCTCCGAAGACTTGACTGTCCAGTAGATCCAGCTTCTGCCTATTTTCTTCATCCATGTGCAGTTTTTCTCCTCTCTTCCTTTTCCCTCATCTCATCTCCATCCTCACTTTTCCCTCCCCTCCATCCATGTCCAGCATTTCTTCTCTCTCCCCTGCCCTCCATCCAGCCATGTCCAGCGACCCTTCTCTCCCCTGCCCTCCATCCAGCCATGTCCAGCGACCCTTCTCTCCCCCTGCCCTCCATCCACCCATGTCCAGTGACCCTTCTCTCCCCCGCCCTGCTCTCCATCCACCCATACCCAGCGATTGACCTCTCTCCCCTGCCCCTCCTCTAGCCACCCATGCCCAGCGACTCCCTTCTCTCCCTTGCCCCTCCTCCTCCTCCAGCCACCCATGTCCAGTGACTCCCTTCTCTCCCCTGCCCCCCTTCCAGCCACCAATGTCCAGCGACTCCCTTCTCTCCCCTGCCCCCCCTCCAGCCACCCATGTCCAGCAACTCCCTTCTCTCCCTTGCCCCCTTCCTCCTCCAGCCACCCATGTCCAGCAACTCCCTTCTCTCCCCTGCCCCCCCTTCAGCCACCCATACCCAGCGATTGACCTCTCTCCCCTGCCCCCCTCCAGCCACCCATGCCCAGTGACTCCCTTCTCTCCCTTCCCCCTCCTCCTCCTCCAGCCACCCATGTCCAACGACTCCCTTCTCTCCCCTGCCCCCCTTTCTCCTCCAGCCACCCATGTCCAGTGACTCCCTTCTCTCCCCTGCCCCCCCAGACACCCATGTCCAGCGACTGACTCCCTTCTCTCCCCTGCCACCCCCTCCCGAGTTGTTCATTGAATTCTTCGGGGCAGGCAGTCTTGCCTGCCCGCTGCCAGATCGTTATCCAAAATGGCCGCCGAGACTTACAAGGGCGGCCTCCAAGACTTCAGCAGAAGTCTCGCGAGGCCGCCTCTGGAAGTCTCGGTGGCCATTTTTAAAGAGCGAACCGGCAGCGAGGGAGGGTCAGCGCCGGCAGTGGGCAGGCAAAACTGCCTGCCCCGAAGAATTCGATGGACAAGGCGAAGGTGAGGGACCGGATCCAGAGGGAGGGAGGAGAGCCGGCTCGCACGTAGCAACAACTGGCTCGCAAGTCGGAGCAAAATTTAACAACCGGCTCTTGCGAGCCGGTGCAAGCCGGCTCCAGCACACCACTGCCATAAATGGACAGGGAAAATCCAATGCATATTTCTAGGATAAGCAGCATAAAATGTATTGTACTGTTTTGGGATCTTGCCAGGTACTTGTGACCTGGATTGGCCACTGTTGAAAATTGGATGCTGGGCTTAATGGACCTTTGATCTGTCCCAGTATGGCAATACTTATATTCTTATGTCCTAACAGTGCACGTAACTTACATAGCATGTAAATGCAAAGGTGAGGTACATAAGAGCCCAGTGTGGGTGGGACATGGGCAGCTTATGAGGGCAGTTTCAGATTTAGACACTCACACTAACGCTAGCTCTAGGGTTGGTGTAACTGCAGGTGCCTATATGCTAGTATCTATAATGGAACCTAGGCACCCAGGTTCCACTATAGAATAGGTTCCCACTGTGCATCTTCAGGGTGCCTAAATGGAGGTGCCCAATTATAGAATTTTTCTCTAAAGGGGACACATTTTATAAAATGGGTGCTAACAGTTATGTATGCATTACACATGTAAATATGTTGCATGCTAGTATATAAGTATGTGTAACGCCCCTTTGCCTGGGCGCTTCTGGATCCAGGGTCTGAGTGGGCTAGAGTCCCCATGAAAAGTATACTCTGTCAGACCCTCACTCACTTAGCACGTGGTGCCTCCACTTGGGAAAAGAAGCTTTAGTGGGTGAGGTGGCCCTGTTCTCCCCCAGGAAACTGAAAATCAAGTCCAAAACCTCTGTGGAAAGCAAGGCTGGCAGTTAAGTTAGGCTGTTGTGGGGGGACAGGGGTACACGTTCGAGTCCAAAATGACCACTCCACAGTCAGCAACTTAAAACTCATAAACCAGTTTATTTTTTAACTGTATACCAAAAGAACATTCCACCAACTGGCACAATCTTTAACCAAGGCGTACTTCTGATATTCCCCCTCGGGTGTATTTACAAGATTCTCTGAAGTAGAATTATTTACACTTTGTACACATTCCTGTCCCACAAAGACAGTGTCCCAAAGGTTATGTTCCTTTCTGTATCTCAGGCCCAGACCCTCATGGTCTGACCTCTGTCCAGAGTGACCTTTGCAGCAGCTCACCCTGACTATGAGATGGGGCACTCCCTGGCTTCTATTCTGTACTCCTGGGCTGGGTCTCTTCACTGCCTACCCAAAGCTCTCCTTTGCCCCAGATACAACAGTAGTACAATGCAATACTTAGATTGTGAGCCCACTAGGGACAGTCCCAGTACCTGTAAAATGAAATACTTAAATGAAATGAATAAATTAGGATCACCAGTCTATGAATTTTAAAAATACTTTCTCAGTACAGGTCTGCTCAAGCACTCTTGAATGGTGGGCTTTATCGGCAGCTAACAAGCACATCTCTGTCTTCATCCTGTACAACTTCACGATGCGTGCACTTTGTGGGATATAGTATTCAGTAGGAGGAGTGGTTAGAATAGCAGGCTGGGAATCAAGGAAGCCAGGGTTCAAATCCCACTGCTGCTCCTTGTGATCTTGAGCAAGCCACTTAACCCTCCATTGCCCTGAGGATCACTTGCTTCTGGTTTTTCCAACAAATACTGGGTGCAGCCCACTGTTGGGACAGTAGCAGGTGGAAAATTGGACTAGAGCATTTCACCTGTCATCCATAGTTGTTTGATAGAAGGGCAAACGTAGAAGTCCAAGCATACAACATAAGGATCTCTTCAGTAAAAAGGGACATTTCCTGTTTTCTAATATCTAATAACAGTGAAATCAGATATAGGGGAACCGAAACAGTGGAGGAGACTACACAGCCTCAGATCAAGGTTTCCAAAAAATATGTTATTAAATCTTCTCAAAGACTCAACACAAATCATGTTTCAGCCTATATGGCCTGCATCAGGAATCTAGACGATCAATAATGAACATCAATTGTATCGTCAATACTCTCAATGGAAAGCAGATAGTGATCTTCTAACAAGTCAGGTAATAAGCTGATACTGGAGTGCATATTAACTCCCATTGTACCACTCAACATGAACTGCTGAACTGCTGTGCCACACATCACAAGAGGTCAATATTCCATCCTCATTCTTCTTGATCTTTCGCTGTTTTTGACACTGTCAGTCACAGCATACTTCTCGATACCCTGTCCTCACTTGGATTCCAGGGCTCTGTCCTTTCCTGGTTCTCTTCCTACCTCTCCCTCCGCACCTTTAGTGTTCATTCTGGTGGATCCTCTTCTACTTCTATCCCTCTGCTTGTCGGTGTACCTCAGGGTTCTGTTCTTGGTCCCCTCCTCTTTTCTATCTACACTTCTTCCCTTGGTTCATTAATCTCATCACATGGCTTTTCCTACCATCTCTATGCTGATGACTCCCAAATCTACCTTTCTATCCCTGATATCTCACCTTGCATCCAAACCAAAGTTTCAGCGTGCTTGTCTGACATTGCTGTCTGGATGTCTCAACGCCACCTGAAATTAAACATGACCAAAACCGAGCTTCTCATTTTCCCCCCCAAACCCACCTCCCCACTCCCCCCGTTTTCTATTTCTGTTGATGGCTCTCTCATTCTCCCTGTCTCCTCAGCTCAAAACCTTGGGGTCATCTTTGACTCTTCTCTCTCCTTCTCTGCTCATATCCAGCAGATCGCCAAGACCTGTCATTTATTTCTTTACAACATTCGTAAAATCCGCCCCTTTCTTTCCGAGCACTCTACCAAAACCCTCATCCACACCCTTGTCACCTCTCGTTTAGACTACTGCAATCTGCTTCTTGCTGGCCTCCCACTTAGTCACCTCTCCCCTCTCCAATCGGTTCAAAACTGTGTTGCCCGTCTCGTCTTCTGCCAGGGTCGCTTTCCTCATACTACCCCTCTCCTCAAGTCGCTTCACTGGCTCCCTATCCAGTTTCGCATCCTGTTCAAACTTCTTCTACTAACCTATAAATGTACTCACTCTGCTGCTCCCCAGTATCTCTCCACACTCGTCCTTCCCTACACCCCTTCCCGTGCACTCCGCTCCATGGATAAATCCTTCATATCTGTTCCCTTCTCCACTACTGCCAACTCCAGACTTTGCGCCTTCTGTCTCGCTGCACCCTACGCCTGGAATAAACTTCCTGAGCCCCTACGTCTTGCCCCATCCTTGGCCACCTTTAAATCTAGACTGAAAGCCCACCTCTTTAACAGTGCTTTTGACTCGTAACCACTTGTAACCACTCGCCTCCACCTACCCTCCTCTCCTCCTTCCTGTACACATTAATTGATTTGATTTGCTTACTTTATTTTTTGTCTATTACATTATAAGCTCTTTGAGCAGGGACTGTCTTTCTTCTATGTTTGTGCAGCGCTGCGTACGCCTTGTAGCACTATAGAAATGTTAAATAGTAGTAAATAGTAAACTGTGCTCATAGTGAGTAAAAAAATATATTGATATAGAAATTAAAAGTTTTGACATTGCATTGATGCAATGAGTCTTGGGGAACACCTTGGAGGCTGGACAGCTGCAGAAAACACAGCCTGATCTTTCCATGTGCATCTGTACAATGGAATTTGTCCAGTCTTGCTGATATATTACTGAATGATCTCTGCAAAAAAATAAATAAAAATAAATAAATAAATAACAAAAACAACAACAACAACAACAACAAAACTTTGCAGGAAGAGCCACATGATTCACATGAGGGAAGAAGAAGTTGGAGAAGCTAGGCAAGTCAAACTGACAATATTCTCACAGCTGATATCTATTAAAGGAAATGCACATGGCATGTTTTTACTTGAAGGAATAATGAGTCCTTCTTGGTACTCTCATTCACAGCTGTGTTCCTTTACATCTACATATGTGGGGGATCTGATATGAGAACCAGTTGATCTGTTTTGCATATTTTTTCTTGTCTGATAGTTTAGGAAGTGTCTCATGGCAAACAAATGTGCTTTTGCTTTATATCTATATATAAAAGAGGTCTACGATATACTGATATTAAAAGCTAGTCATATCAGAGCTTATTAGAAACATGCAAACATATGCCAATTTATGAAACTCTACTTATTTATCTGGATCACACATGCATAAAAGAAAAGGTACATGGGAACATTTCAGAAAATGTAATTTAAGTACATTATGATCCCAAGCATTCTTGTTTGGTCATTGAAAGGACAATTTACAAAGTGATTTACTCAGTAAAATAGCAACTTACATACATGCAATGGTAATCTGAAAAAATGTCTTCCCTCGGTACTACTCAAAATTTGGGCTGTCTTTGTCCCGCAGATGACAAGATGGATTTGGATAGGCTGCAGTGGGCTTTGACAGCAACTCCAGTAGTTGGAACATAAATACAGAGCCGGGTGGACTTCTACAGTCTATGTCCCATAAACACCAAAGAAAGACCATGATCAAGTATATAATATCATGTTCATTGTTGATTTAAATCTTGAATTGATAATGAATGTGACTGTTGGGCAGATTGGATGAACCATTCAGGTCTTTATCTGCCATCACTTACTATCTTACAGGAAGGGACCTGTCCATCGTTGACCAAACCCTGACTGTACCTGCAAATGTTCACCTAAACTGGCATCCATTCACCCTCTGCTTCATCAACTCTTTTTTTCCCGTGCCTCTAGGTAAATACTTTGCCCTGCAAGCTATTCCCTGGTGGTCAGTAGGGACTCTGAGACCGTCACAAAACCCAGGAGTCACAAACTTCCTAGAAATACACTTACCCACTAATTCTATAATCTTGCTTGCATATTTCCCCATTTAGGATGCACAGTTGCACATATAGGCTATAGAAAACTGGCAGTTATGTGCGTAACTGTCATGGTCGTGCCCTGGTTTCAGGCTCTCAGTCATCACGCCCCCTGGTGGCCAGGCCTGGTGGCTGTATTGGATTGTCTGTGTACTGTTTCCCGTTCCAGACTTCAGCCCAGTCCAGTCCGGATCTTCCGGCCTGCTAGACTTGTTGTCTTGTTTGAGCCTGCACAGTACCCATAGCGGCCTGGTGATTGCTGCAGTGAATCTCAGCTGCTGCTGGGCTTATTAGCCATTTGGAAACTCCCTGCTTTGCCTTTGCATTGCCTAAGGCCCTGGTATGTGGGTGTACGCTGTGCACTTTTGCCTAGTCCAGTTCTAGTCTGAGTTCCATGTCTGTTTCTAGTTTGTTTGAATGTTGTTAGCTTTGATTTTATTGCTTAGGTCCTAGTCTTGTTTCTGGTCTGCCTTTCCTTGTCTTGTGTTTGTGTTTCTTGCTTAGTGGCTGCTTGCAGCTTTCAGTCCTGACCCTCTCCTGTCTGTGGTTCTCTTAGTGGCTGCCTGGCAGCTTTTAGTCCCTACTCTGTTGTGTGTTGCCTGTTGGGATCCAGCTCCTGCCCTGTCCTGTAAATCCTGCCAGCCACCTGCACCCAGGGGCTCAACTCCTGGGGAAGGGCGGCTAAGTACAGGTGAAGTCTAGCCATCCCTGTCAGAGTTCTGTCTTAGTCCTGTGTGGGGTGGTTCTGCCTGCCACTGCCGCTCCTCGGCAGTGGCCCAAGGGCTCACTAACCTAATTCCTGCTTTGGAAAACGTGACAGAATGCAAAGGCCATGAGCTTGGCACGATCACCCTACCTGCTGGGTCTCTGGCCTATGACTTTTTCCTTGTTGGTACTCCAGGGTTCTGGCCGAGGGCAGCTCCTAGTTCCAGTTCGGATTCTCGTCTCGCCTCAGTTTCTGACCTTTATTGTGGGATAAAGCTCCAGGATTACCGTGATAGACTTTGTTCTGACCCGGCCTTGAAAAATACTCCTGAAGCTGCTACTGAGAGGGAATGCCTCGGGGGGCTTGGTTTCCAGATAAACCCAGTTTCCGCCATTGATCCTAAGACCTCACTCTTCAAGTACAGCAACCTACTTATCTCTGATCAAGGCTTGCGAGATACTCCGGAAGCTACCGTTGAAAGAAGACGTCTGAGAAGTCCCGAGTTTTTGGCTCACCTGCTGCCTTTTTGGAGGCCCAGTTTAGCTTCTGTTCTGAGTCTCGGCCAAGATGCTGAGTCCACTCCGAGTTTGAGTTCCAGCCAAGATAATGCTGGGTCCCCTCCGAGTTTGAGTTCCAGCCAAGATGATGCTGGGTCCACTCCGAGTTTGAATTCCAGCCATGATGATGCTGAGCCCACTCTGAGTTGCAGTTCTGTCCAAGATACTGAATCCCAGCCGAATTCCAGCTCCAGCCAAGATGCTGAGTCCCAGCCGAGTTCCAGCTCCAGCCGAGATGCTGAGTCCAGACCGAGTCACAGTTCTAGCCTAGATGCTGAGCCTAAGCCAAGTTCCAGCTCCAGTCAAGCTGCTGAGTTCCAGTTCCAGCCAAGATGCTGAGTCCAGACCGAGTCACAGTTCCAGCCTAGATGCTGAGCCTAAGCCGAGTTCCAGTTCTAGCCAAGATGCTGAGTCCCAGTTGAGTTCAAGCTCCAGCCCAGCTGCCTCTGGTCATGTTTTGAAGCTCCTCCGCAGGTTTCACCATTGTTACCCATGGAGACCTGAATTCCCCGTGGAAGTCGGGGGGGGGGGGGGGAGGCCTTGAGGAGGAGATACTGTCACGGCCGTGCCCTGGTTTCAGGCTCTCAGTCATCTCACCCCCTGGTGGCCAGGCCTGGTGGCTGCATTGGATTGTCTGTGTGCTGTTTCCCTTTCCAGACTTCAGCTCAGTCCAGTCCGGATCTTCCGGCCTGCCAGACTTGCTTGTCTTGTTTGAGCCTGCACAGCACCCGTAGCGGCCTGGTGATTGCTGCAGCTAAATCTCAGCTGCTGCTGGGCTTATTAGCCATTTGGAAACTCCCTGCTTTGCCTTTGCATTGCCTAAGGCCCTGGTATGTGGGTGTACGCTGTGCACTTTTGCCTAGTCCAGTTCTAGTCTGAGTTCCTTGTCTGTTTCTAGTTTGTTTGTGTGTTGTTAGCTTTGATTTTATTCCTTTCTCAGTGACTTTGATGCCTGGCTTGCCTTCTTCCATGATCCTTCCTCCCCCTCTCTCATCCTTGGTGACTTTAATATTCCTGCTAATGATCCTTCCAACTCTTATATTTCCAAGTTACTCGCTTTAACATCCTCCTTTAGGAGTGGCCTAGTGGTTAGGGTGGTGGACTTTGGTCCTGGGGAACTGAGAAACTGAGTTCAATTCCCGGCACAGGCAGCTCCTTGTGACTCTGGGCAAGTCACTTAACCTTCCATTGCCCCATGTAAGCCGCATTGAGCCTGCCATGAGTGGGAAAGCGCGGGGTACAAATGTAACAACAACAACTATGCTCCACCTCCCCCACTCATCAAAATAGTCACTGTCTTGATCTCATCCTCTCCTCCAACTGTTCACCCTCTAGTTTCCTTGCCTCTGATCTTCCCCTCTCTGATCACCATCTTATAACTTTCACACTTAAATCTCCTCCCTCCCTCCCAGTCCTGTCCTATCTTATCTAATTTATCTAGGAATCTTCACGATATTGACCCTTCATCTCTATCCTCCCATATTTCAAGCCTCCTCTCTACTGTGGCACCATCCACGTCTGTCAACGAGGCTGTTTCTTCTTACAACAATACTCTATCCTCCGCTTTAGACACTCTTGCACCTTTGATGACCTGCCCTATAAGGCGTACAAAACCCCAACCAAGGTTCCTGTACCCGCTCCGCCGAATGCTTCTGGCGGAAATCTTGGGCCCTTGCTGATTTCTTACACTTTAAGTTCATGCTGACCTCCTTCCAATCTGCTCTTTTATGCGCCAAACAGGATTATTATATCCAACTGACCAACTCTCTTGGCTCTAACCCTCGACTTCTCTTCACCATATTGAACTCTCTCCCCAAGGTGCCCCCTCCCCCAACTCCCCCTTCATTATCTCCTCAGATCCTTGCTGAATTCTTTCACGACAAGTTTCAAAAGATAAAACCTTGAATTCTCTACCTCGCCACCTCTCCCTCCACTAGTCCGTTCCCCTCTCTCTCCTTCCCTTCATTCCTTTTCCTCCTTTCCTGAAGTTACTATAGAGGAAACTACACTTCTCCTTTCTTCCTCAAAATGTACCACCTGTTCTTCTGATCCCATTCCCACCCACCTTCTTAATGCCATCTCACCTGCTCTTATTCCTTTTATCTGTCACATTCTCAACCTCTCACTTTCCACTGCAACTGTCCCTACTGCCTTTAAACATGCTGTGGTCACACCTCTCCTTAAGAAGCCTTCACTCGACACTACTTGTCCCTCTAATTACTGTATAATTATGGTACAGCCAGAGACCCCCCCACTGGAATGGTGGCGGGCCCAGTCATAGAGCTCAGGCCATTACAGACCTTGGCTGAGTCAGAAATCTGATGGCTGACATAACTGGGAGCTTACTGGAAAAGTATGGCCTAGTTTGTAGCCCGGATTGAGGCCTAAATAAGCTAAATTAGGAAAAGTTAGGTCAATAGATATGGAAACAAAATGGAGGATTTCAGCACAAAATGGAAGCCGTATCTGTTACAAAGTGGAATTTTCTGTAATGTAAGTTAGAAAAACAAGTTGAGAAATGAGACTTTCCTGTGAGCAGGATTGTGGTCAGCCATGGTGTGAGAAAGGAAAGGTGTAGCTGGATGCAGGGTCTTGCTTAAGATTTGTGGTCAAGTGAGCTAAAGACAAAACCATGTTAGCAAGATAGAAGCTACTCATTAGCATGAGCCAATCAGTGACAAACATGACATTAGCATAGATCCAATCAGGTATATCTACTGTCATATTATCCATATCCTGAGGGCACCTATAAAAATCAGGGTATTTCCTGGTTTAAGCTAGAGAGAAGGGTTGGCACTCTCTCTCTCCAAGGGAAACCAATGTGACCAGCAGAATTCACAAATTACCTAATTGCTTTCCCTTGTAAAACCTTTAATTGGTAAAAGAAATTATAAAAGATTAGGAACTAATTAACACCTGTTTGCAGCTGGATTATTATATTCCTATAATTGATTTATTGTATGTGCCTGTTGTCAATCACTGATTATACCTTGGCAAATAAACTCCTCATTCCAAATGATGATTTGTGGGCTTCACTTAATGATCAAAGGCTGTAAGTATAAATGCTTTTGCTGTATCAGGCTATCTTTCTCTGCATTGTATAACTTGTAATCTAAATCCAGTTTGTCATAAGGCTGGTACCTTTTCCTTAGACCTAACGTCTCCCTTAGTGGCAATTCCTTTTAGAACTTCACAACTCCTTGATTACCCCAGTACTAGTGCTATTTAGAGATGGAGTCAGATTTAAGGTCACTCCAGCCTTCTTGGGGGGGCTCGGGACCCCTCAATTCACAACATTACCGACCCATCTCCCTCCTCCCTTTTCTCTCCAAATTACTTGAGCGTGCTGTTCACCACTGCTGCCTTGATTTTCTCTCCTCACATGCTATTCTTGACCCACTACAATCTGGCTTTCGCCCTCTCCACTCAACCGAAACTGCGCTTACTAAAGTCTTCAATGACCTATTACTGGCTAAATCCAGAGGTCTCTATTCCATCCTCATTCTTCTTGATCTTTCCGCTGCTTTTGACACTGTCAGTCACAGCATACTTCTCGATACCCTGTCCTCACTTGGATTCCAGGGCTCTGTCCTTTCCTGGTTCTCTTCCTACCTCTCCCTCCGCACCTTTAGTGTTCATTCTGGTGGATCCTCTTCTACTTCTATCCCTCTGCCTGTCGGCGTACCTCAGGGTTCTGTTCTTGGTCCCCTCCTCTTTTCTATCTACACTTCTTCCCTTGGTTCATTAATCTCATCCCATGGCTTTTCCTACCATCTCTATGCTGATGACTCCCAAATCTACCTTTCTTCCCCTGATATCTCACCTTGCATCCAAACCAAAGTTTCAGCGTGCTTGTCTGACATTGCTGTCTGGATGTCTCAATGCCACCTGAAATTAAACATGACCAAAACCGAGCTTCTCATTTCCCCCCCCAAACCCACCTCCCCACTCCCCCCGTTTTCTATTTCTGTTGATGGCTCTCTCATTCTCCCTGTCTCCTCAGCTCAAAACCTTGGGGTCATCTTTGACTCTTCTCTCTCCTTCTCTGCTCATATCCAGCAGATCGCCAAGACCTATCGTTTCTTTCTTTACAACATCCGTAAAATCCGCCCCTTTCTTTCCGAGCACTCTACCAAAACCCTCATCCACACCCTTGTCATCTCTCGTTTAGACTACTGCAATCTGCTTCTTGCTGGCCTCCCACTTAGTCACCTCTCCCCTCTCCAATCGGTTCAAAACTGTGCTGCCCGTCTCGTCTTCTGCCAGGGTTGCTTTACTCATACTACCCCTCTCCTCAAGTCACTTCACTGGCTCCCTATCCGTTTTCGCATCCTAGTCAAACAACTTCTACTAACCTATAAATGTACTCACTCTGCTGCTCCCCAGTATCTCTCCACACTCGTCCTTCCCTACACCCCTTCCCGTGCACTCCGCTCCATGGATAAATTCTTCTTATCTGTTCCCTTCTCCACTACTGCCAACTCCAGAATTCGCATCTTCTATCTCGCTGCACCCTAAGCCTGGAATAAACTTCCTGAGCCCCCTACATCTTGCCCCATTCTTGGCCACCTTGACCACCTAGACTGAAAACCCACCTCTTTAACATTGCTTTTGACTCGTAACCACTCGCCTCCACCTACCCTCCTCTCCTCCTTCCTGTACACATTAATTGATTTGATTTGCTTAGTTTATTTTTTGTCTATTAGATTGTAAGCTCTTTGAGCAGGAACTGTCTTTCTTCTATGTTTGTGCAGCACTGTGTATGCCTTGTAGCGCTATAGAAATGCTAAATAGTAGTAGTAGTAGTTGTAGTAGCTTAGGTCCTAGTCTTGTTTCTGGTCTGCCTTTCCTTGTCTTGTGATTGTGTTTCTTGCTTAGTGGCTGCTTGCAGCTTTCAGTCCTGACTCTCTCCTGTCTGTGGTTCTCTTAGTGGCTGCCTGGCAGCTTTTAGTTCCTACTTTGTTGTGTGTTGCCTGTTGGGATCCAGCTCCTGCTCTGTCCTGCAAGTTCTGCCGGCCACCTGTACCCAGGGGCTTAACTCCTGGGGAAGGGCGGCTAAGTGCAGGTGAAGTCTAGCCTTCCCTGTCAGAGTTCTGTCTTAGTCCTGTGTGGGGTGGTTTTATCTGCCAGTGCTGCTCCTCAGCAGTGGCCCAAGGGCTCACTAACCTAATTCCTGCTTTGGAAAATGTGACAGTAACAATTGACAAAATAGATGCTAATTGGCCCTAACAACCAGTAATTCTGAATAACTGGAGTTAATTGGCACAAATTTGCAATTATAAACTTAGCTATAAACTTAACACCGATATTTAGCTGGTGGCAGGTAGTGCAATTAATTGCTGCCGCCAGCTCTGACCCCGGATATTCAATGCTGGGCCATATCTGGTGACCAGCATTAAATATCCGGTTTTAGTTTTGTCTGCAGCAACTTAGCTGGTTCAGCTGATAGATTAGCTCCATGAGGACTGACCGTGGCACCAGTGGCGTAGCCAGACCAGATAATTTGGCTGGGCCCAGAGCTAATATGGGTGGGCACTATATATATATATATATATATATATATATATATATATAGTACCCACCAATATTATCTAGGGCAATGAGGAGCCCATCCCAACCCAGAAATTCCCCAACAATAAATTTTAATAGTGACCACCAGCCCCAGGCAGGCAGCAGGCCCCAGCTAGCTCAATTTAATAAAATTTACACAGCACACGTCACACAATGTTAAAAATTATGATGAAAAAAAAATATTTAAATTTTTATTACTGGCTCCTATTGCTGCTGGGCTCGCCTCAAAATAATGTTGAATCATGAAGAAGAACCTTCCAGGGCCAGGCTCGAGCTCTTCACCTCCGCTCCGCAACCCTCCTGTAAAACGTGCACTGCATGGCGTGCACTTGGTGGTGGTGGTGGGCTGGACTGGAGTCCTGGACAGGCAGTTGAGCCGGAGCCGCCATTCATTCCAGGCAGCTCCGCGCTCCGGAACTTTCATCCGATCTTACTATCCATTCTTTAATTTCCCTCTTTTTACTTCATCTACCTATCCCTTTTCATTTTTTCCTCACTTTTGTTCTCCCCATGCCCCTTCCTCTTATTCTGCAGTCTTTCATTAACTCTATCCTCTCCCCCTTTCTCTCCCCATCCTTTCAGTGTCTCTCCCTCTCTCTGAATCCAGCGTCTCCTCTTTCTCTCCCTAACCTTCTATCCAGCATCTTCCATCTTTCTCTCCTACCCTTCCATCCAGTGTCATCCCTCATTCTCTCTCCATCCTTCCACCTATTACCCTCTCCCAATCCTTCCATCCATTGTCTCCATCTATCGCCCCTTCCTTCTAGACAGTTATCTCTCTACCCTTTTCCATTCAGCATGTCCTCTCTCTCCCCACCATCCTACCAGTGGCTTTCCTCTTTCTCTTCCTACCCTTCCATCCAGCGTCTTCCCTCTTTCTGTTCCCTTCTTCCAGCATTTCCCTCTTTCTCTCTCCTTTCATCCACATTTCTCCATTTGACCAGCTAAGGTCTCCCCCAGTTTCTCTCCAGCAGCTTCTCTCTCTTTCTCCTGCCATTTGCCATGTCCCCTTCTTCTCTCCCCCATCTTTCTACTCATCTGTCTCTCTCTCTCTGTACCCCTCTTCCATCTAGCATCTTCCCTCTTTCTGCCCCTCCTTCTAGCATTTTTCCTCTTTCACCCTCCTTTTATCCAGCATTTCTCCTCTTTGTCTCTCCATCTGACCAGTCAGGGTATCCCCCTTGTTCCCCTTCCTTCTCCCCAGCAGCCTGTCTCTCCCCTTCTCTTTTCCATGTTCCCTCTTTCTCTCCCTATCTCTCTCTGGCTCTCCCCTGCTCTTTTCCATGTCCCTTCTCTCCCCATCTCTCTCTGGCTCTCCCCTCTTTCTCTCCCCTGCTCTTTTCCATGTTCTCTCCCCATCTCTCGTCTCTTGCTCCCCCCTGCTCTTTTCCATGCCCCCTCTCTCCCCATCTCTCGCTCTCTCTTTCTGTACTCTCCAGCGTCCTCTTCTTTTTTTCTCTCCCCTCTGCTCTCTCGGACACCCTTCCCCTACCAGCCACGTTTCCTCTCTCACTCTGGCCCTCTGCAGCAGCAGCAGCAGCAGCGTCAAGACAAGAAGAAAAACAAGTGCGGGGCCGCCTGCAGCAGCTTTCACTCATGCACTGTCAGCTCTCCCATCCTCTGCCCCCACTGACGTCAATTTCTCATTCCGGGAGCAGAGGACAGGCAGAGCCGACAGCGCATGCCTGCAGCGGCGCGGCCCCGCGCTTGTTTTTCTTCTTGTGCCGGCTGAACTGAAGTGGCAGCTCGGCGAAGCGCATCTGACGCGCAGCGGCGCGACTATGACCGGCGTAGTCGAGCGAGGCATGCGGAGCACAGCGCTGCTTCAAATTTCAGCGCTCCGGAACGGTGGGGATGTGGGATCATGGATGGGCGGGCCTGGAGGGAAAGTGGCTGGGCCCAGGCCCGTCCAGGCCCGCCCGTGGCTACGCCCCTGCATGGCACAAAGCAGTAGCTCTCTATCAAATGACAGTGCAGAATGATACAACCTTATAACTCTTGGAGGATACTAGGAAACACTTTTACATGATTATGAGGAGAATAAGTCCCGTGAGTTGTGGCAAGTCCAAAATAACCCATAAGATTTACAAAGTAAAATCAAATAATTGTTGGAGACCAGAAAGTCACATGAAAAGATACGTATTGTGACTGTGGGCAAGTCACTTAAGGCTAGGTTCTATATATGGCAACTGAAAAATCTGCAGAGCAAAAATTTCCACCTAGGTATATTCTATAAGTGGTGCCTACATTTAGGTGTGGTATATAGAATACACCTAGGCAGAATTCGCAGTGCCTAAAACTACACACATTCATTTACACCAATGAAAAAGTGGCATAATTCCTGGCACATAGATTTATTCTATAACAATGCATGTAAATCTTGGAATGCCCACAAAACATCCATTTCCCTGCTTATAACCATACCTACTTTTGCCTGCGTGCGTTAGAATTTAGGCGAAGTGTGTTACAGAATATTCTTAGGGATTTGTGCATGTATATTCTAATTATTGCCAATTAATACTCATTATTGCTTGTTAAGTGCTGTTAACAATGCTGATTAGCTTGTTAAGTCAATTAAGTTATGCACATTGTTATAGAATCCACTTGGATTTCAGCGTGGAACTCTAAGCGCACTATATAGAATCCCAGGTGTTAACCCTCCATTGGCCAAGGTACAAAATAAATACCTGTATATAATATGTAAACTGCTTTGACTGTAACCACGGAAAGGCAGTGTATCAAATCCCATCCCTTCCTCCTTTCCCTTATTCTGACTAAAAATTTAAAAGCTGGTTAGATTATTTGGAGGGGCATAATTGAACGAAAACGCCTATCTCCATGGGCGTTTATCTCCAAGAACGGGTCCGTGAAGGGGCGGACCGAACCGTATTTTGGGAAAAAATAGACGCCCATGTTTATTCAACAATGTGTGAGCTGGGCGTTTTGTTTTTCAGCGATAATGGAAAATGAAAGCGCCCAGCTCAAAAACGAATAAATCCAAGGCATTTGTTCGTGGGAGGGGCCAGGATTCGTAGTGCACTGGTCCCCCTCACATGCCAGGACACCAACCGGGCACCCTAGGGGGCACTTTTACAAAAACAAAAAAAAAGGTAAAAGAGCTCCCAGGTGCATAGCACCCTTCCCTTGTGTGTTGAGCCCCCCAAATCCCCCTCAAAACCCACTGCCCACAAGTCTACACCATTACTATAGCCCTAAGAGGTGAAGGGGGGCACCTACATGTGGGTACAGTGGGTTTGGGGGGGTTGGACGACTAATAAGCATTAAGCAGCACAATTGTAACAGGTAGGGGGGATGGGCCTGGGTCCACCTGCCTGAAGTCCACTGCACCCCCTAACAACTCCTCCAGTGACCTGCATACTGCTGTCAGGGAGCTGGGTATGACATTTGAGGGTGAAAATAAAAAGTTGAGAAACTTCATTTTTTGTGGTGGGAGGGGGTTAGTGACCACTGGGGGAGTCAGGGGAGGTCATCCCCAATTCCCTCCAGTGGTCATCTGGTCATTTAGGGCACTTTTTGGGGCCTTATTCATGAAAAAACAGGGTCCAGGAAAAGTGTCCTAAATTCTAGCTAAAAACGCATACTTTTTTCCCATTATCGGTGAAATGCGCCCATCTCTGTTTGGCAGATAACCACGCCCCAGTTCCACCTTCGCCACACCTCTGACACGCCCCATCAACTTTGTCCGCATCCGCGATGGATTGCAGTTGAAAACGTCCAAAAATCGGCTTTCGATTATACCGCTTTATTCGTTTTTATGAGATAAACGTCCATCTCCCGATTTAGGTCGGAACTTGGGCGTTTTTCTCATTCGATTATAAGCAGGTTGGTGCACATTTGTACAGAAATATAGATATTTGTAATCATTGGATTACAGGCAGAATTTGTAATAGATAGTAAAGCTGTGATATTTATTTTTGCAAGTGCTACTTACTGGGAGCGGCCAACTACTTCTTGTAGATCATGGGGGAGGGAAGGGAGGAAGGAAATGCAAATGCCTACATTCTCAATTCCTTGATGATGATGATGACTCAAAGGTTGCTTTTGTCTTGTGTCATTTCCTATATATTTCAACAGCCTGTCTCTGTCAATTATGGGTAATGGACTAGATTTAGAAAAATCAGCATGGAAAAAATTATGCATCGAGCGCTATTCTATAAAGGGGCACATTATAGAATAGCACCTAAGCGAGGCCTAACTTAAAGGCACCTGCATTTACGTCTGTTGAAACCAGGCGTATACTATAAAAATGAACACTACTCATAGGAATGCCCTGAATTGCCCCTAAACATGCCTCCTTGAAATTACACACTATTCCCTGGATTATATACAGCGCACCTAGAGTTACATGCGATTCCGCACATAAATCTAAGCATATTTTATAACTACACATGGAGATTAATTGTTTTAACAAGGTGGTAATTGTTGTTAACAGCTCTTAACAAGCAATAATGAGCACTAATTGGCAAAAATTAGAATTTATGCACATACATTGCTATGCGTATTCTGTAATGTACTGCGCCTAAATTCTAATGTGCACAGGCAAAAAGGGGCATGAATAGGGGCATGGAAATGGGTGTTTTGTGGGTGTTCCAAACGCTATGTGCATTGTTATAAAATATGGGCTGGTGTGCATAAATCTACATGCAGGGATTTACACCAGCTTTTCATTGGAGTAAATTTACGCATGTAGATTCAGTCGTATGACCTACGCCTAAGTATATTGTAAATACTGTATATATACTAGAAAAAAAGGCCCGTTTCTGACACAAATGAAATGGGCGCTAGCAAGGTTTTCCTCGGAGTGTGTATGTTTGAGAGAGTATTTGTGAGAGTGACTGTGAGAGAGAGAGAGAGAGAGAGAGAGAGAGAGAGTGAATGTGTGAGTGTGTGTGTGACAGAGAGAGAGTGAGACTGGGTGCGAGTGTGTCTGTGAGAGAGAGAGTGTGTGTGTGAGAATGAGAGTGTGTGCCAGGGCCCCCGCCTCCCTCCCAGTTACAGGGTGGCCCCCCCCTCCCAGTTACAGGGCCTCCGTACCTCCCAGTTCCAGGGCTGCCCTCCCCCCTCCCTCCCTCAGTCACCTTTGGGGGCATACCTTACTGCAAGGTCCCTGCCTCACCCTGTACTCTCATCTGACAGGATTCTGTGCTCTCTGCTTGGCTCTCTCATTCTGTCCTCACTTTGAAAAAAAAATCTGTGAACCATAAAATTTATTTCAAACAAAGAATTTGCGGAGAGTTAGGGCGTTACCTGTCTGACTGACTGCTGCTGTTTTCAGAGCCAGAGCGTTTCCCTTGGCTCCCGCTGTCAGTGCTGCACTGCAGGGGGGATCAGCTGGTAAGTGCCGGCTTTGTTTTTTTTTGTTTTTTTGTAGCGGCATGGCGATTCGGGAGGGAGTCGGTCGGGGAGGAGGGGGAGGTCCGAAGTCGGAGAGGAGTGGGTGGATGTCTGAAGTCGAACAGGAGAGGGAGGTCTGTGGCAGTGTGCATCAGTCCGTTGGTATGCCTCGTGCTGTTTTCATGTGGTTGGTCAGTGTCTCTGGTGACGTACCAGGAAGTACTGAAGTCAATTCATGAGATGGAGAGCACGAATGCCTCAAGGTTTAAGTGCCACGGAGTCAGCTTCAGAACGTTGGAGGTGCTTTTTATTATATAGGATATATACACTTAGGTGTAATTGCCTAGCACACATTAATTTTAAACACCATATATAGAATTGGGCCCAATAGGAGTTATGTGCACACCATCATAGAATACAATATGTGCACATCTCCCAATTAAGGCCAATTAATGCCAATAATTGGTTGTTGGCAGCCAATTATTGGTGCTGATTGGCTCATTAATCAATTAAGTTGCACACACAAATCAGCTATGCACGCTGATTTGTGTGCACAACTTTAGTTGCCATATTTATAATCTGGGGGCATATATGGTTTGTTGGAAGCCGTTAATGTGTAGGGACGTACATTATGTATGTTGCTGCCTACTTTTGTGTAGTGTGGTGTGAAGCCTCTCGCTTCGGATATCCCTGGGCACGTAATACTCCGCCCTCTGAGTACAGGTCCGGCTCAACACGGAGGCACTTTGCAGTTTATTTAGGCACAAAACATATAAAATAATCCTCCAGGTAACAGATAGTCTGGTAATCCACCGAGTAAATAAGATACTGACTCTGCTGTCCAAGCGGCTTAGCCCCCAAAGTCCAAAACCCCACACTCCAAAAAGGAATGATTCCCAAAATGCAGCAGTTAACCCAAAGAAAATAGTTTAAGCACACCAGCAGTTCACATAAAGCAGTTTATGCCAAGCAATTCCCAAAACACAGCAGTTCAAAGGGTTCAAAGAAAAAGAACCCCCCCCCCCCACCCAGCAGTTCATATAAAGCAGTTCAAGCAGAGCACTACCTTTCCCCTCTCCCTCCTCTCTTAATCACCACAGGGAGAGTAAAAGGGTCCCACCCAACTTGGCCAGCACTACCTCCTGACCACCACCCCAATACCCAACAGTTGTAAACATGCTCTCTTAACTCCCCTTCTGGGTTAGCCACCTTTTCCCTTTTTCTACCAAGGCTTCATATCATGCAGCCAGCTGCTGTTTCACCTGGGTGCCTCCCAGTTTAGCCAGAGCAGAAGTAACCATCGGCTCCTCATGTCTTCCCCTTTTCTTCCTCTTGCCAGTCCATGGGCTCTTCACCACACCCACCGCTCAGCTGCTCCTCATCTCCCTGATTGGGTAGGCTCAGAATCTCTTCCCTTAGCCTAGTTCTCCGGGACAAGTTTCCCAATTCCCCCCTCTTGTCCTTCTCCTAGCAACCTCTGGGGGCTGTTGGGAATAGAAGTCCCTGTTTCTGTGGTATGTCCTACTCAGGGGCTGTTGGGAGTTGTAGTTTTTCCCTTTCCTCCATTCTTCAGTGAAAAAAGAACCCTCTCTTTTTCTCTCACCAGCCCCCTCCTTCCCCCTTGCGTTTTCATTCTCCCTCTCCTCCTCATATTCCTTACATTGGTTTGAATGACATTTTTGGATTTTAGTTTGCATTTGCTGAAAGTACTTACTTGACCCCTGAGGCAGGTGCTGTTGGCACTGAAACATGGCCCATATCGGGTCTATTACATTAAAGGATTCTTCATTGCTCCAGTCTTGAGGGCTCATTTGTACTTTTTTTTGTTTCTTCTTGTTTGTGTACTTTTGTTTTGCTATTTGGTCTAGGTAGGCATTTAGACATAGGTAGAGTCTGCGTGGGACTTCATGCATGACTTATAGAATACTATAAGATATGGTGTGTGTCTCCAGCACTGAGCTGTACACATGCCAATACCAGCTCTAAATTATACTGATATACACAACTTGATCCCTTGAATAAACTTGCGCTCTGGTATACTGTGATGTATGTGCTATAAATTATAAGCGTGTAATTTCACTGTTACACTTGTACTCTATAAAGGAAAGTAGCCACCTATGTTCCTTTATAGAATAGGCTCCTAGGCACCCAGTTATGGAATTGCATGGGAACTTGGACATAAGAACATAAGCGTTGCCATATTGAGACAGACCGAAGGTCCATCAATCCCAGTATCCAGTTTCCAATAGTGGCCAATCCAGGTCACAAATACCTGGCAAGATTCCAGAACAGCAAAACTTTTATGCTGCTTAGAAATAAGCAGTGGATTTTCCCAAGTCCATCTTAACAATGGCTTATGGACATTTTTTTTTTAGGAAAATATCCAAACCTTTTTAAACCCTGCTAAGTTACACAGTCTCTGTAGGTTTCTATTCAGGATTTAGTATGACTTTGCCAGCAGATGTGTCTCAAATTGTTAAATTGGTTCAGTACTGCATTAGAATTACAAAAACTGGTCTTGTAATGGCTGCATACATATAGGAGGTCAGACTGTTCTCAGCAGTTTCCTTAAGCTGCTTTGTAGCATTCAGTACCTTACAGTCTTTCTCTTTGTTCACAGAATTTAGCATGAGCTGTCTTTAGCCTATAAAATTGTACTAAGTACAATATGCATGTTCTACCCGCACAGCTTGCGTCTGTATGTTCTATAGTACACTGACAGCCTGTAAGCTGGTTTGCTTAGAGTAACTGGACCACCTGCAAGGGTTATGTAATCTTTTAAAATAAGTAAACAAATAAAAAAAATAAAGTAAGTAGGTAAGTTGAATACTGTATGTGACCTATTCATTCCAGTGTCATTAAAGACCTGGTTCAGGATATAACCTTTGACCCTATTAGTAATCTCTAGAGACCCCTAGTCATTGCAGGTAACACATTTATCCCCTCTGTCTGAGTCAGTGATCTCCACTCTGGACACAGAAATTGAAAGCCAGTTCACTTCTGTCCTCTTTCTCTGCCCCTGTAAGCAGCATTCCTTTTTTTTTTGTACCACTCATTTATATTCACCTTTCATCATACTTGTATTGACCCAGAATCAGTGCAGTACTCTTGATTTCAAATATCACTGTTAAGTGCTTTGCTTATTTGTAATAAAACTACTACTACTACTACTTAACATTTCTAGAGCGCGACTAGGGTTATGCAGCGCTGTACAAATTAACAAATAAGGACGGTCCCTGCTCAGAAGAGCTTACAATCTAAAAGACGAAATGTCAAGTTGGGGTAGATGAGATTTCCTGAGAAGAGATGTAGTGATTAGGTGCCGAAGGCGACATTGAAGAGGTGGGCTTTGAGCAATGATTTGAAGATAGGCAGGGAGGGGGCCCGGCGTATGGGGTTCCAAGCATGGGGTGAGGCGAGGCAGAAAGGGCGAAGCCTAGAGTTGGCGGTGGTGGAGAAGGGTACTGAAAGGAGGGATTTTTCTTGAGAGCGGAGGTTATGGGTAGGGACGTAAGGGGAGATGAGGGTAGAGAGGTAAGGAGGGGCTGCAGATCGAGTGCATTTGTAGGTGAGTAGGAGAAGCTTGAACTGTATTCGGTATCTGATCGGAAGCCAGTGAAGTGACTTGAGGAGAGGGGTGATATGAGTATATCGGTTAAGGCGGAAGATAAGACGTGCGGCAGAGTTCTGAATGGACTGAAGGGGGGATAGATGGCTAAGTGGGAGGCTGGTGAGGAGTAGGTTGCAGTAGTCAAGGCGAGAGGTAATGAGAGAGTGGATGAGAGTTCGGGTGGTGTGCTCAGAGAGGAAGGGGCAAATTTTGCTAATGTTATAGAGGAAGAAGCGACAGGTCTTGGCTATCTGCTGGATATGCGCAGAGAAGGAGAGGGAGGAGTCGAAGATGACACCGAGTTTGCGGGCAGATGAGACGGGGACGATGAGGGTGTTATCAACTGAGATAGAGAGTGAAGGGAGAGGAGAAGTGGGTTTGGGTGGGAAAACAATAAGTTCAGTCTTGGCCATGTTCAGTTTCAGGTGGCGGTTGGACATCCAGGCAGCAATGTCGGATAAGCAGGCTGATACCTTGGCCTGGGTTTCCGCAGTGATTTCTGGTGTGGAGAGATAAAGCTGGGTGTCGTCAGCATAAAGATGATAGTGGAAACCATGAGAAGAGATCAGGGAGCCTAAGGAAGAGGTGTAGATTGAGAAAAGAAGGGGCCCAAGGACAGAGCCTTGAGGAACTTGAGGAATAAAACTGTTGGGAATGTAGAAAGCAAGTATTCTCATATGAATATTGATTTGGTTAAACTTGCTGTCTATTAATAAGGTCAATACATTTTGCAAGGTCAGTATAATACAATAAAAATGTATATCCCGCTACATACCATTACTAGAGCCATGCAGATTACAATAAAGAAAAGAGATGGCAGCCCTAGAAAGTAACTTCATATTTAAACAAGTAGTAAAAAACTATTAAATGGATATCTCTCATTATGTGGTAAATCTGGATGATTACATAATCAAGTTCTTTGAAGTCATCCCTCTGTGTGTAATGTTAAGTATATTAGATTTTTGTCCATATCTATTTCATATCAAGCGGTTACTTTTTAGAATTCTCTTCCCCTTGAACTTTGAGTAATTAGAGATTAACATTTCGGAAGTTGCTGAAGACCTTTTTATTTAGGAAATGTATCTGCTCAGATTCTATGGTATTTTCATATATGATGTCAGTTGTCTTGTGAATAGTATGATCTATTATGAGTATAATGTATATTTTTGAACAGTTGGTCCATCTTTTATTATTGTTACCCGCAGTGAACTATAAGTGGTATTTGCTGGCTATTAGACTTATATAATGCAATATAAATATAATCAAAACAAGTGGGGTTTTAGCAGTTTATGGAAACATAAATAGTTATGAGTTAATCTTAATTCCAATGGCAATGAATTCCAGTATTGTGCTGAAATATAAGTGAAACCCATACCACAGATCGATTTATATCTAATTCCATTGGGTGTAGGAAACTGCAATAAACCTTGGTCTAGCAACCTAAGAGATCAACTTGGATTTCTCCAGCATAAGGGTGTCTATCGGATCATCAGGAACAAACCCATAAAGTACCTTGTGTGCTAGCGTACAGAATTTGAACCAGCAAAAAACCTCCAATGGAAGCCAATGAAGGCTTCTCAATAAAGATAAAACATGATCTGACCTATTTTTACCAAAAATCAATTTTTCTGCTACATTCTGCAAAATCTATAAATGTCATATTACTGATTTGGAACAACCAGAGTATAAAGAATTAGAATAATAAAGCTGAGAAAGCACCAGCGCATGAACTACAATTTGAAAATGTTCCTGAGTAATGAACATTTTTATGCACTGGAACTGTTTCAGCTTGATGAAAACCCTTATGGCAAGTTGCTTAATTTGATTCTTCATAGACAATTGATTATCTAAAATGATCCCTAATACCCTCAGGGATGATTTCTTTACAAAATGGGAACCCATAATTGTTAATTGAAGGAGGAGAAAAGCATTGAATCTTTGTTTTGTTGGTAGTTAATTTCATTTTGTACTGAATGGCCCACTGTTCCATCAAATTAAAATATCTTGTTACCTCTTTAATACCAGCTTCAACAGTGCTGGGTAGCTGAAAAATTATTGTGATATCATCCACATAAAGATATAAATGATCCTTAGCCAAATCAAAACATTTTCTCAAAGTTGTCATCAAAACATTAAAAAGTATGGGGGATAAAGGAGATTCCTGAGGTATTCCAACTGGGGAGATCCAGGGGGCAGAATGTTGCCCTCCCATATCAACCTGATAGACCCTCCTTCTAAGAAAACCTTCAAATCACTGAAGGACCAAACTCAGAATCCCAAAACTATCCAGGACTTCTATCAAGATGGAATGGTCTACCAACTGATTATAATTTGTAGAATCAAAATCAACTGCCACTATGTGTTGTCCAAGACTCATTCTTGAATTATAGTTTTGCAAGAAGGTCAAAATTAAAGTTTGATTCCCTAATCCAGAAAAGTTCAGATTTATTCCAATCATTCATTTTGAAGAGTGGGGAAGAAGAAACAATAGACTCCACCATCCACCTAGAAGATGCAAACTCAAGAGGCAAAACTTTTATCTAGCTATACCTGCACAAATACCTGCCTACCACCATCAAGTGACTCCTAAAACTACATCTACAACCACAAACAGACCAGTACTTGGAAACTTGGGCCTAGTAAATACCAGATAAGTCAATAAAAAATTTCCTATGATCCATGATGTCATCAATGAATACCACTTAGACATTTTGGGAATAACTGAGACGTGGTTGGATGAAAGCGGAGGAGCACCAACCAAGACAAGGGAAGCAGGGTGGAGAGGTATCAGTCCTAATCTGAGAGACATTCAAATTGCACAGAGTCTCCATCCCCCACCTGTCTGAGCCAGAATGCCTGATAATCCAGGTGGGAGACAAGGAACCAATGTGGCTGCTCATGGTCTACAGAGCATCTCGCAACACCACAGCACCTGTGCAAGAACTGCTGAATCTGGTGACTGAGGTAACCCTGAGCTACCCTAGGTTACTCATCATGGTAGACTTTAACCTACACATCAAAACTCCAATTACCACTACTGCTGCCTTCCTTGATACAATTATAATGTTCCAAACACTAAATCTTAGAAATACTTGTTAAATAAATTTATATCCACAAGTAGTATATATCATGTCAGGACTTCACCATATCAATATAGATAAGTGCAAACATTTTTTTTTGAAGGGATTCCTCAGAGTATACTGCAGCACACACCATATGAACATGGTGTTCCTTTGAGATAATGGTTGTGGCGTCACAGAACCAGCCTTCCCAGGCATAACTAACCAGCAATGATTTTGCCACTTACTTTGCCAACAAAATTAAAGGTCTCCATCAGGACTTACAGACAGTCTCACCAAAGCTCCTACCATCTAATGAAGATAACACTCCCTCTTCCCCACTATGCACAGCCATCTGGGACTCATTCAACCAGATCACAGAGGAAGATCTTGAAAATATCCTGAAAGGTCTATGGTCTACAACCTGCCCTCTTGATCCCTGCCCAGCAAAGATTGTACAATGAGTGAGCACAGGCCTCAATGAAGGGGCCACTAAAATAGTTAACTCCTCTTTTATGAAGGGCAGCTGACAACAAAACTACAAAGATCTGTGGTGCGCCCCCTACTGAAAAAGAGCTCATTGGACCAAGACAAGTTTAAAAACTACCGACCAGTCTCTAACATTCCTTTCCTGGCAAAACTTGTAGAAAGGACAGCCTGCACTCAACTCAACGACTGGCTAGTTGAAAGTAATTGGTTAGATCCATGACAATCTGGTTTCAGACCTGGGTACAGAACTGAGACAGTTCTTGTATCCCTTCTTGATTATATGCACAGAACCATTACAGGGGATCTACCTTGATACTAGTGTTGCTCAATTTCTCGGCAGCCTTCAACACTGTGGGTCATAATATCATGTTTACAAGCCTTGCAGAAATAGGTATCAGTGCACAGTATTTACTTGGTTTAAATCCTATCTGTCAGATAGACAATAATCAGTTCAGTTCAGCAATAACATATCATTACTTTGGGCACTGGACTGTGGGGTGCCAAAGGGATCTGTACTGTCTCCCATTATATTTAATATCTACCCCAAGCCTCTGGCTGAGCTACTTTGGTCAATGGACACAAAATTCTACTTCTGTGCTGATGATGTGCAAGTACTCATACCCATTGAACCAGATCTACCTACATCTCTGAGTAAACTGCTAGCCTGCCTGCCTAACCGCAGCTCAGGATTGGGCAAACAACAACGAACTGTGCCTGAACCCAAATAAAACAGAGATTCTTTGGGTACCAAACACAAGTGAAAAATACCCAACTTCAAAATACCTTTTGGGAAGTATGAACTCCTCCTAAAATCACAGTCAGGAATCTTCGGATACTGCTAGACTCATCACTCATTTTGTCAAAAATTGTCTTTATCGCCTACGGCAGCTACAAAGTCTCTCTCCATATATTGAAAAGACGAGTCTGACAACAGAGGTCCACGCCATTATAACATCACAGCTGGACTACTGTAATGCCCTGTACACTGGCCAAACCAAAAAGAGTTTGTATCAGCTCCAACTAATTCAGAATTTATTTTATTTATTTTGTATATTTGATATACCGCAAAATTGAGCCTGGGGAGGCCCTCCTCCAATTTGACATGTCAAGTGCATTCGACATGGTTAACCATAACATACTGCTAAGACTCCTAGAATACTTCGGAATCGGCGGCGACAATCTCAATTGGATCACGGGCTTTCTAACCACAAGAACATACCAAGTGAAATCAAAAACAAACATATCGTCACCATGGAAACCAGACTGTGGAGTGCCGCAAGGATCACCACTATCACCGATCCTGTTCAACTTTATGATGACTCCACTAGCCAAGACCTTATCCACTAGCCAAGACCTTATCCAGAATGCTGCAGCATGACTGATAGAAGGCTGCAAGTGGCGTGACCATATCACAAACTTTCTGCAAAAACTACACTGGTTACCAGTACCTTACAGGGCTAAATTTAAAACTCCATGTTTGATTTTCAAGGTCCACAGTCAAAATGGGCCAGAGTACTTAAAGAATAAGTTAGTTCTTTACACACCATTGAGACCTCTAAGGTTCTCTCAAGGATCATCACTATCTGTACCCTTGCAATCAAAAGAAATTGTTCGATGTAATACCCACCAGTGACCATACACCCACAATTTCAACAGCTCCTCGGGTTTACCTTCACTAGAAGGCACAATTTGGGAGAAGGTCTCATGCCTCATGTTAGAGATTCAAATCCACATGGAGAAGACAGTCAAAGGGTGAGGGGCCATTATAGATGTGGACGGTGCCTGTATTGTACACATGTTTTACAAACTATGGACATGATTATTCCTCACACGCAGGGACAGGTGTTCCAGTTGAGAGGCTGGACAGATTGCAATTCGGCCAAATGTGTTTATGGGATCACCTGTCTCTACAGGTTGTGGTATATTGGCTAGACTATACGCAAAGTTAAGATCCAGATTGCAGAGCATTTAAGCAATATTCAGCTGCAATGTATGGCGGCTGCTCTCGCCTCTCACTGGCAACATTTAGGGCATCGAGTACAAGAATTACAGTTTATGGTGCTGCAGACAGTGTCTGCTCCCAGGGGAGGCAATGTCCCAGTGATGTTAATGAGAAAAGATCAACGTATGATTTTTCAGTGGAACACTGCGGCCCCCTATGGGTTTAACAAAGAAACAGATTGGGTAGTCATGTGATAAGGAGGGTATTTAAAGAGATTTTCCCACCACGCAGTTATGCACATATGTCAGCGTTTTGAGTGCTCTGCCTGGCACAGCACTCGGGTTTGGCGTCCTGGACACCCATAGAGGTCAGTAACAATTTTTGAAAAGTATGTTAGTTTTGAAATTTGAATTATAGATATATATGATTGTGGTGTAAGGTGATTTCTGTAATAATTGTATTTCAAATTACACAGACCCCTGATGACTCTCTTTTCGAGCGAAACACAGCACCGTGTAGGGTCATACCATCATAACGAGTGGTATGGAATACCAAAATTATTAGAAGGACTATACAAGCCATTGAATGGGTTTACAATTCACCTAAGATGATTCTGGTGATTACAGAAGATTCTACAGGAATAAAGTGAGAGTGAACTGTTGTAACCTTGCAATAGAGTCATCATATCTACGCCATTTTTGGGGGCATTTGCAGTGCATAAGGACACTGATGAACAAGAGGAAGCGGTAACGCTGTGAAAATAGAATACTATTAACTTTCTATGAACACAATGTTTGGTGCGGTGATGACAACATTAGTTTTTCGACCAGTAATGTCGGTAATGACGTGATGTAACCTAAATGGTATAATATTCAGTTTTTTGCTGATATATTTATATGAATTTGTATAATAACATGTGAATGGTGAGAATGAGTAAGTGTGGTTTGATGAGTGATTTCAAGTAGTAGGATAAATTCATATATATGTTATGAGAAGAGGATTAATAAATATTTTTGCAATGGTACATAGCTGTGTTTAATTACTTGATTATAGTTAACCATCAAATTATCCCAACTGATTCTGTACCACACATTTTGTTCCCATTATATATATCTGCTTTTGGTCCCTCAGCTATATGGTAAGCTGTTCTGTAGAAACTATTTAGCATCATATTTATGTTAGTTGAATGCTTTAATGCATGCAAATTAGGTGTATCATTAGTATTATGCTAACATTGTATTATATCTCTGGTATTTGAAGTCCACTGCTGTTAAATGTGTATATTTTTGATACTGTTTCATGGTAGTTCAATTATTAGGTTTCAGTTTACTATTTTGAAGTTTACCTCATTTATTGTATTTATGTTTATTCTTGGTTATTTTACTATTGTTATGCTTTCAACAAAATTGTAAGTTTTATGTTCAGCTGTACCTGCTGTTCAATGCCTTGGGTGAATCTCTTCATAAAGGCAGTTAATAAATCCCAATAAACAAGTAAGTAAACAAATAAATAAATAAATAAAAACAAATCTGTCTTTGCCCCTGACCATGCCCTCTTTTCAGGCAGCTAAGTTTATATCCTGATTCTCAGTGGACTTTCATAGGGCTTGATTTAGGCACCTAACTCACAAATTAGGTACCTAGATCTTTGAGAAAGTGACGTGGAGGGGCATAATCGAACGGAAACGCCTATCTCCATGGGCGTTTATCTCCGAGAACGGGTCCGTGAAGGGACGGGCCGAACCGTATTTTCGAAAAAATGGACGTTTTTCAGCTGGGCTTTTGTTTTTTAGCGATAATGGAAACTAAAAACGCCCAGCTCAAAAACGTCCTAATCCATGCCATTTGGTCGTGGGAGGGGCCAGGATTCGTGGTACACTGGTCCCCCTGATATGCCAGGACACCAACTGGGCACCCTAGGTCAGTGTGGTGGACTTCAGAAAAAGCTCCCACATGCATAGCTCCCTTACCACGGTTGCTGAGCTCCCAACCCCCTCCCCCAAAACCCACTACCCACAAATGTACAACACTACCATAGCTCTTAGGGGTGATGGGGGCACCTACATGTGGGTACAGTGGGTTTTGGAGGCCTCCCATTTACCAGCACAAGTGTTACAGGTAGGGGTGGATGGGCCTGGGTCCACTTGGCTGAAGTGCACTGCGGTACCCACTAAAAGTGCTCCAGGGACCTGCATACACGCAGGCCTCTAGGACTTGTTACTGCTGTATAACATTGACACACCAGTTTACACCTGAAGACTAATCTCTCTGAAAACGTCCTTTATTGGAATAAGCACGCTTACTCACAGTTAACTGCAGATCAGAGGTTGTGCCCCACTGGCAACGAGTCTCCCTGGTAGTGAGATTAGCAGTAGGTCAGAGCTGGCAGAATGCTGTACAATGCCTTCTTTCAGCCACATTCAAGGTAAGAACTAAGTTCTCTAACGTGGCTAACACATGAAAGGGATCTAAAACTGGCTTACAAAAATGGCCACTACCTCATGGACTACTGGAAACAAAACTGGACACACTCTGACCCAGTAGGCAGGGGGAAAAGCACCATGGGAGAAGAGCCTACCAACTACCAACATCGTGAGACTATAACACAAGCTAATGAAATCACGGAGCCCAATACCCTACACCCACCACAATGCAATGCTGATGTGACCCTGTAGTGCACCTGAGAGCCACATCTGACCCAAGGAAAGGCTGTGACAGGATTGAACATATTCTGCTGTCATGGAGGTGGGTATGGCATTTGAGGCTGGCATAAAGGCTGGAAAAAAAGTTTTTAAAGTGGGGTTTTTTTTTGGTGGGAGGGGGTTAGTGACCACTGGGGGAGTCCGGGGAGGTCATCCTTGATTCCCTCCACTGGTCATCTGGTCAGTTGGGGTACTTTTTTGGGACTTGTTCATGAAAAAAAAGGGTCCAAAAAAAGTGACCCAAAATTGCGGTAAAACGCCCATCTCTCCTCGGCTGATAACCATGCCCCAGTTCCGCCTCCACCACGCCCCCTTCAACTTTATTTGTTTCCGCGACGGAGTGCAGTTGGAAATGCCCAAAATCGGTTTTCGATTATACCGATTTAGGCGCCTTTGCGAGAAAAACGCCCATCTCCTGATTTGGGTCGAAATATAGGCGTTTTTCTCTTTCAATTATAAGCTGGATAGTAGTAAATAAGGAGGTAACATTCGTATTCCTAGACTCAATTTAGACATGAAAACTCTATTGCTCTTTAGGTAGGTTTCTGTGGCTGTTCTTTCTTCTTGTAAACTGTACATTAAAATAAAATGGTTAAAGAAAGGGGGATCAGTGTAAGAGCAGACAGAAAACTGGAACCACATGTGAAACAGTTGCATTTTGCCTCTCTTTGTGTCTCCAATGTAAAGTATTATCACAGGAAGGTAGTCTTTTATAACCAGGTGGTTTTATTTTAAGAGTTTCATACTGTAGCTGTTTATCTAATTAAACTTTAAAGAGTAAGATAATAAGAAATGTGTACAACAGTACTGTTAAGATGTATCAGGGATAGATGCTAATGTAGCATCTATATTACATAATCTCTTTTGGTCTCATTACTGCCTTTTAATGTATAGGGCTTTGTGGCAAACAATGTTTAGATATGCTGTATTATGTGATAATTGAAAGGCTTAGTTTTCCCTCTGTGAGACGGGTGTCCTGGTCTCGTGGTGGTCTATCACTGGATTCATACTCAAATCACTTTCAGCACACATACTTTTCTCCAAGGGAGCAAGTTCTCCATGGAGGAAAGGTATTTCCCTTCATGGCCCTGGCACAGAAGTCCTTCAGATAGATTATCCTACAAATACTAGATGCAGTGAGAATTACAGCAACTGTTAAATCTTGGTTCTAAGGTTTTCTTCTTCACAAGAGATATGGAGGGGCATTTTCAAAAGGGACGACCTTGCAAAATGGTGAAATCCAGGAGTGGGGAAACCCATATTTTCGAAAAAAGATGGACCTCCATCTTTTGTTTTGAAAATACCATCAAAGATGTCCAAAGCCTTAAATTTGGTAGTCCCTAGACATTTTGGTGATTTTTGAAACCAAAGATGTCCATATATTTATTTAGATTTTGCTCACACCTTTTTCAGTAGTAGCTTGAGGTGAATTGCATTCAGGTACTATGGATATTCCTCTGTCCCAGGAGGACTCACAATCTAAGTTTGTACTTGAGGCAATAGAGGGTTAAGTGACTTGCCCAAGATCACAAGGAGCAGCAGTGGGATTTGAACTAGCCACCTCTGGATTACAAGACCAGTGCTCTAACCACTAGGCCACTCCTCCACTCCATGGCCATGTCAAAAACAGCCAAATGCAAGCTATTTGGTCATGGCAGCGCCAGCATTTGTAGTGCACTGGACCCCTGACATGCCAGGACACCAACTGGGCACCCTAGGGGGCACTGCAGTGGACTTCATAAAATGCTCCCAGATATTTAGCTTCCTTACCTTGTGTGCTGAGCCCCCCACACCCCCCCCAAAACCCACTACCCACAACTGTACACCACTACCATAGCCCTTACGGGTGAAGGGAGGCACCTAGATGTGGGTACAGTGGGTTTCTGCTGGGTTTTGGAGGGCTCGCTGTTTCCTCCACAAACGTAACAGGTAGGGGGATGGGGCTAGGTCCGCCTGTCTGAAGTGCATCTCACCCACTAAAACTGCTCCATGCGCTGTCATGGACCTGAGTATGACATCTGAGGCTGGCATAGAGGCTGGCACGACATATTTTTAAAGATGTTTTTTGAGGGTGGTGGGGGGGGGGGTTAGTGACCACTGGGGGAGTAACAGGAGGTCATCCCCGATTCCCTCCGGTGGTCATCTGGTCATTTTAGGCACCTTTTTGTGCCTTAGTCGTAATAAAAACACATCCGGGTGAAAACGTCCAAGTGTTCGTCAGGGACATCCTTGTTTTTTTTCCATTATGGGTCAAGTACGTCCATGTGTTAGGCACGCCCAAGTCCTGCCTTCGCTACGCCTCCAACACGCCCCCGTGAACTTTGGTCGTCCCCACGATGGAAAGCAGTTGGGGACATCCAAAATCGGTTTTCGATTATACCGATTTGGGCGACCCTGTGAGAAGGACGCCCATCTTCTGATTTGTGTTGAAAGACGGGCATCCTTCTCTTTCGAAAATGAGCCTGAAAGTATCATGGTTTAGCTCCTTCATAGCTAACAAATTGTTTTGTTTTGTCCATTTCAATGCATTTCAATGTTCCGCAACCTGATACAATCAATGGTACTAAGCCATGCCGACTACTGCAACGGAATTTACTTGGGATGCAAAGACAAACTCATAAGGAAGTTACAGACTGCCCAAAATACAGCAGCTAGACTTATATTTGGAAAATCGCGATTCGAAAGTGCCAAACCTCTTCGAGAAAAGTTACATTGGCTCCCAATCAAAGAATGTATCACTTTCAAAGTCTGCACTCTGGTCCACAAGATTATCTATGGCTATGTCCCAGGATATATGTCTGACCTCATAGACCTACCAACCAGAAACTCAACTAGATCATCACGAACATACTTAAATCTTCACCACCCTAGCTGCAAAGGTCTTAAGTACAAATCAATTTATGGATCCAGCTTCTCCTATATAAGTACGCAACTCTGGAATGCACTACCAAAAGCCATAAAGACAACGTATGACCATCTCAGCTTCCGGAAATCATTAAAGACCAACTTATACGAAAAGGCATACCCTACTGATCGAACTTAAATGCTTAACTCAGCAATACAACAAACAAAAACTTATAATGAACACTATATAACCCCTCTTTTCTATGATTCCCTGCTGTGTCTGTAACATTTCTATTTCACTGACTATAACATTACTCTGTATTTGTTTCATCAACGGAGGTAGATACCGCCTCACGGTATTATGTAAGCCACATTGAGCCTGAAAATAGGTGGGAAAATGTGGGGTACAAATGTAACAAATAAATAAATAAGACCCGATCATCTAATTTGTTTTCTTTCCCATCTTTAAAGGGAAAAATATGGAAGAAAATTATAAATTCTTTAATATCTTGTCTGGCTGCCAAACTGGGTAAAGATATTTATTCTTTAATAGTACAGGTATCAAGCTATGGACATTTTAGACATTTGCTTAAGACTCACTTGTTTTTGAATTTTAATAGGAAATGATTGTTAGCTTTTGTATCCATGTAACTTTGTATTTCTGGATTGTTTAGATTTATTGTTTGTAACTCGCATTGTGGGCTAGAAAAATAAACTGTTATGTTGTGTTATGTTATGTTAGTGATGTTGGTGATTCAACATTATTTACTAAATTCAAATGCAAAATAGTTACCATTCTTAGGTAGTCTTTCCCCCCGACATTCAGCCGGCGGTGGTCAACGTTTTTGTAAATGCTGATCGTTGCTAGCAAAATTATCCCCCAATACTCAGTGCTGGGCCATGTCCGTGCACTAGCACTGAATATTGGGGATAATTTTGGGTAGCCTGGCCACCCAGAGCTTATATGGGTCTGGCCGATATTCAGCTGGGGCCCCATAAGAGTTATGCAACCCCAGCTGAATATCGGGCTGGCTACATAACTTTGTTTTGGTTCCCACCCAAAAAAGAGCCCCCAAGCCCATCTGACAGTTCCCTCTTTCCCTCCCCCTCCCCCAGCCCACATCATAACCCCCCCCCCCCCCGGAGGACCCCTGCCCCCCAGCTGTGCAGGTAGGCCCTCTCTCTGGCCTACCTGTATCCCTGGTGGTCCAGCAGGGTTGTTGAGGGCAGGAGCTCAGCATAGTAAAAGGACACCTTATAATTTTATTTATGCATTTATTATTTATTTGTTACATTTGTATCCCACATTTTCCCACCTATTTATAGGCTCAAATGTATACAAATGTAACAAATAAATAAAAAGAGCTTTTAGTAGCAGGCTGAGAAGCTAGGAAGCCAGGACTCAAATGCTACCTCTGCTTGTGATCTTGGGCAAGTTACTTCACCCTCAATTTTCTCTCAAGTAAAACCTTATTTCCAGTGAGCGACCCTGAGAGTAGCACCCTGACTGTTTTCCCAGTACATAATCTTCCTTTACCTTTTCCTCAGACTTGCTAAAAGCATAAGTCTAAAACAGTGATTCTGTTTAATATCTGTAGAATGCAGTTCTTGGTGAGTTTAAACTAGGTGCTACCCAAAATCTAATTCTGTTCTCAAAAGACTAAGGGGCCCTTTTACTAAGGTGAATAGTCACCTACGCGCATTCAACACGTGTCAATTTGGAACTACTGCCTGGCTACTGCGAGCCCAGGGCGGTAATTCCATTTTTTACACATGTCCGACACGCGCGACAAAAAATATTTTTTATTTTCTACCTCACGCTAACCAGGCGGTAATCATCATTGTACATGCGCTGATGACTACTGCCCAGTTAACGCGTGAGACTTTACCACTAAGTCAATGGGTGGCTTTAAGGTCTCAGGCCCAAAATGGACGTGTGCCAATTTTTATTTTGCGGCTCATCCATTTTCGGCCAAAAAAAGGCCTTTTTTTGCAGGTGCACTAAAAAATGGACCTGCGCACGTCCAATACATGCGTCTACACCAGCACAGGCCATTTCCAGCACACCTTAGTAAAAGGACCCCTGAGAGAGCACCATGCAGTTCAAACTTACTGTGAGCTGTGTGGTGCTGAATGAAAACAGAATAGCTATTCAAAGGATGACACCATAAACAAACTTCCTTAGAGGTATTTAGAGAGATTAAAAACTGGAGGGGGAGGGGGCAAGGGTCAGAGAGCCAGCTTGAAGGGAATAAGAGTAGAAACAGTGTGGTCGATGTGCACTTGATGCAAAACAGAGAAAATGAGAAGTGAAGTTTAATGTGCTTATTATAAATCACTGCTAATATATCAAATTTTAATTTTTTAAACTAATATAGTAAAGTAATAAAACAACAGCTTGTCATTCAAGAAGACCTTACAGCAGTGCAACAATTTCTCATTCAACACTTTTGCTTCTTTCAGGCATTAATGTACTTACCAATGAGGTCAGACTAACTGGCCTATAGTTCTCAGCATCCTCATTACTTCTGTTCCCAACCCATTTCTAGTCCTTTTGGACTATTCTCAACTCTAAAAGAAATGATGAAATGGTCAGATAGTGGATGTTTGCAAGAACTTCCTCAGGTATCTTCTATACCTTCAGATTTGATCCATCTGGATCCAACTCTTTGTCTACTCCTGGAGGTATTCTTCCATTTGACAAAGAATGTTTTCCTGAAGTTTAGGCTCCTCAAGAGTGATACTTCAAAGATCATTCTTTCATAGGTCTCATGATACTGGTTTTATTTTAGGTACAAGGTTATCTATCAGGGCAATAAACATCTCCTCTTTAAATGGGTCCCTATACAAAAAAAAGTCTGTATGTGTAACTATGTACAGTGCAGGGACACTGGATATGAAGTTTTGACTTTTATTAATGACTCTTAATGCATTGGTAGGCAGCACAAGTTTCAGAGACTTTTATCCGAACCACAAAGAGTCTTTGTTAACATGGAGGGGCATAATCGAACGGCGTCGGCCATCTATATGGTCGGCGCCATAAAGCGGCACCCCGATCGCGACCATATTACCAAAAAAAGATAGCCGGCTATCTTTCGTTTCGATAATGTGGTTGGAGCCGGCCAAATCTCAGCATTTGGGCCGGCTTTAGAGATGGCCATCATTGGTTTCTGGCGATAATGGAAACTAATGCCGGAGATCTCAAACCCGGCCAAATCCAAGGCATTTGGTCATGGGAGGAGCCAGCATTTGTAGTGCAATGGTCCCCCTGACATGCCAGGACACCAACCGGGCACCCTAGGGGGCACTGCAGTGGACTTCAAAAATTGCTTCCAGGTGCATACCTCCCTTACCTTGGGTGCTGAGCCCCCCAAATCCCCCCCAAAACTCACTCTGCACAACTCTACACCACTACCATAGCCCTAAGGGGTGAAGGGGGGCACCTACAAGTGGGTACAGTGGGTTTGGGGGGGGTTGGAGGGCTTCCATTTACCACCACAAGTGTAACAGGTAGGGGGGGATGGGCCTGGGTCCACCTGCCTGAAGTGCACTGCACCCACAAAAAACTGCTCCAGGGACCTGCATACTGCTCTCAGGGAGCTGGGTATGACATTTCAGGCTGGCATAGAGGCTGGCAAAAAAATGTTTTTTCAATTTTTTATTTTGGGTGGGAGGGAGTTGGTGACCACTGGGGGAGTAAGGGGGAGGTCATCCCTGATTCCCTCCGGTGGTGATCTGGTCAATTGGGGCACTTTATTGAGGCTTGGTCCTAAAAATAAATAAGTGAAGCCGGCAAAGTGCTCGTCATAAGCACATCTCTGTCCCGCCTTCCATACCCTGCGGAAACACCCCCTTTAACTTTGGCCGCCTCTGCGACAGAAAGCAGTTGGAGCCGGCCAAAAATCGGCTTTCGATTATACCGATTTGACCGGGTTCAGGAGATGACCGGCCATCTCCCGATTTGTGTCGGAAGATGGCCGGCGATCTCCTTCGAAGATAAGCAGGATAGTAACATAGAGGGGCATAATCAAAAGGTCGTCCAAATCTGAATTTGGGCGCCCTCATGAAGTCGACCAAAATCAGGCAGTTATAATCAGAAAATAATATGGGCGCCCTTAGACATTCCATTATCGCGGTTGAAAATGCCCAAATCAGGGACGCGCAAAGTATACAAAAAATACGGCAGTTTTGTGAGAAACGCGTCATTGTTACTGTACTTTATAGTTCTCAATGTTCCTTATATTTTCCCCGTACCTGGACGTCCGCAACTACATGCACTGTACTTGCGGAACATGCAGCTATGGGAAATATAAGGAACATACATATTTTATTGTGTATATATGAAGTTCACACACTTGATAATGATCCATATAAGGAAAACTCCGCACGTAGGCCCCGCAGGCATGACAACAGTCCATGAAAGTCCATGCATCACGGCTATCCATGTGTGGAGCCATTATAGATGCCAAGACGTGCACGTACTGACCTGTCCATATATGGGATGGTCATCCATATATAGAGCTGTACATGTAAAGACGTTCATCACGCATGGGCATCCATATAAGGCGATGCACGCTTTCCAACGCTTATTCACTGTGAAACATGGCACTCCGTAGAGAACCTAATTTTTCTGGGCAGGAGACTCTGTGCCTAGTGCAACTGTGCGTAAAGCACAGGAGAATTCTTTTTCAACACCACCACCACCTGCCCCAAGGACTCTCTCCATCCAAGCCTGGGGTGAGATAAGGAACAGGTTAGAGAGGTAAGTGTTTGCTCACCCCCCTCTCCTGGGCTATCAGGGTCCCCTTCTGTAGCTACACATATAAGAGCTCCCTCAGCCATGTAAGCACAAACTGTAGTCTGCATTCAAGGGTAATCAGTGCACATTCATTAATAGAATCTATGTACTAGAAAGCAAAAACATTCCCACATACCTACAATACTGCACACAAACGGTACTCTCTGTCCTCATGTCCACCTCAATGACATCATCTGTACCAATGTAATGCCCCCCCCCCCCCCCCCCCCAGTGTTGTGAGTCTCTTCTATTTGATTTCCAAATGAATTTGTGTGCTGAAGGCAAGAAGGGCCATCCCCCGACTCCTGGTGTACAAATTTATATCTTGCAGAAGATTTGGCATTCGAAGGGACCTCCCGCCGCATCAAAAGGCAGAGCCCTGACATGATCAGGAAAGTGAGACGGCGCCTCAGGGCTTGATGTAAGTATTATAAACAGGGCACCTGTACTCATTTGTAAATGTATTTATTTAATAATGCAAATGTTGTGTACAATATCAGTTTCCATGTGGCTAATAGGCAACTAGTAAGTCATAACACCTCTGTCCCAGATCAAGGCCTGAGGTTGCAACTACTCTCCCGTGAGTGTGGCTGCAACTTCCAGCTAACCTCCTCTGAGATGAATGAGATGACATACCTCACTTCTTTATCCCCTTTTCTGGGGTGGATACTGTTTCATGGTATTCCTGTCTGAGGTCTTACTCTTTGTGGATGTCATTGCCTCATATTAAAATTATGTGCTTCCCTCCCCCCCAAAAAACAAAAACCCAAAATGGTCAGCCAACCATAGTCACAAATTATAATGCAAACATGCCGCTGAGCAATGAGTGTGGTCTGCCTGTGTACTCTGTGTCAGACCAGCATCCAGGGTTCCCTGTCATGTCATCTCATGCATCTCACACCCCATGGGTATAGCCCAGGGCTCACCACACCTTTTCCCATCCCCCGCCTAAGGCCAGCCAGCTCCTGCACTATGCAAGCCATGTTGGATGTGCTGATCTTAAAGACAATCCTGTTACATACACAGGGCGGCAGCAGCGGCAGGAGGAGGTGGAGACCGAGGAGGAGGAGGCCGAGGCCGAGGAGGAGGAGGAGGAGAAGGAGGAGGAGGATCCATCGAAAGACATGCTTCCCCTTGAGGGCCCAACACCGCCCGCCCTCTCCACCCCATCCCCAGCCCCACCCCCATCCCCAGCCGCAGTCCCAGCCATGAAATATTGGATCAACGACCTGCTCCTCACCGCATTTCTACTGAATTTCTCATGAAATGTGCTCATCTGGTGAATGAAAAAAATTATTTTGTTTTCCAATAACAATTTTATGTACAGAAAACTAACATTGCTATGGGAGCAACTTTAGCTCCTTCTGTGGCTACGCTTTATTTAGCCAAGTTTGAATATCGATTGATATATTCACTAGAAGAGTTCAAAGACATTCCATACTGGAAACGCTATTTGGACGATATATTTTTCATCTGGGAAGGTTCTGAATCATCTTTGCTACTATTCATGGACAAATTGAATGCTTTACAACAGAATTTGAAGTTTACATTTCAATACCATCATCAGAAATTGGACTTTTTGGATGTAAGAGTGTTTAGAACAGCAACTGGGATACAGACTACTTTGTTCCAAAAACCAACTTCGAGAAATACTCTCTTACATTATTCTAGTTTCCACCCGTACCATCTCAAAGCTAGTTTGCCTATCAGTCACTTTTTAAGAATTAAGAGGATATGTTCAGAGCCCTCTATGTTTGAAGATCAAGCAAGTCGAATGATTCGTTGCTTTATGGATAGAGGTTATCCGAGATCAGTGATTAAAAAAGCGTATTTAAGAGCCAAATATGCGAATAGACAGCTCTTGTTGCAATATCGCTGTAAAGATCAAGAAGAGAAGCTGACTGTGGTTCTTCCTTATTCATCTTTGAGTTCGAAGATTGTGGAGAGTATCCATCGTCATTGGCATGTGCTACAAATTTTTGATTGTTTTATAGATCATCCCATTGGAGCATTTAAACATGCTAAAACATTGGGTGAATTATTATCGTATTAAAAATTTGATTATGTAAATGACAACCCTATAGCTTTGGGACATTCACGATGTGGCTCGTGCCAATGGTGTGATACTGCGATTGAGGGGACCATTTGGAAATATTCTGATAGGGCACGGCCCATATATGCTAGATCAAATACTAACTGTCTTTCTAGTAATGTAGTGTATGTGATAGTTTGCCCTTGTCAGAAAATGTATGTAGGAATGTCCAGTAGACCTATCAAATTACGTCTAAATGAGCATAAATCCCATATAAAGAATCAGGTTCTTTCAGCGCCTTTAGTACAGCACTGGTTAGATCATCATCATTCCTGTACAGATTTTAAATGGCGTGTGATTGATCATATTTGTATGGGATGGAAGGGTGGTAACATTGCTCAGCTTTTAAATCTGAAAGAGCAGAGATGGATTTTTCAGCTGAAAACTTTGTTTCCTGGTCGACTCAATGCTGAAATAGATTGGTGGTCTATGGTATGATCTGATAGGCTGGAGTTGCCAGTGTTTTATCCAATCCAAATGTTGGTTCTGTGATCAGTTGTAGCCCTTTAAAACTGGTATTTCCGCGCTTAGACGCCGCGGCCATTTTCATTGATGCAGGAGCGAGGGAAACATGTTATGGTATAGTATTAAGTTAGAAAGTTTCAGGTTTACTCCGTTTTGTTAAGATGTTAGCATAATATTGATTATATTTATTATTATTTTTGTTTTGTAGAGAGCCTCTTCCTTGATAAAGCGTATAGTGAAACCTGGCCATGTCGGTGGGGGTTCCCTAGTGTTGACAAGCTGCCGTCGTTTAAAGATAAGTCTATGCCCTGATATATGTTGGGTATTTTTTAAAGAAAATTTTGCTAGACTGCATAAATTACAAGATTTGGATAATAAACAGTATGATATGAAGAATAATAACGGGGAATTCAATGAAGATTTGCACCACACCATTGCACCTGGTACGCAAAGAACTTAATTGTTCATATGGATGTGAGATGCAGTGAGATCTGATGAACCCCGAAAGTAAATCGGAGTAAATCGCTTATGATTACGACCTTTAAAAAATGTGTAAATCCTGCAATGAATGAATATGTTTGGGACAGTATTAGGATATTGGGATGATTGCTTATTAGCATCCAATTAATAGCACTGATTATCTAGTTAACCAATTAAGTTATGCACATTGTTATAGAGTATGCGCAGATTTTCAGATGCCATATATAGAATCCAGGGGTAAGCACTTAAAGAGGCACATACTGAGTATACAGGTTCTCCTTGACCTATTTCTCTTCAAAACTACTCATAAACAAATTTGCAATGGATGGAGCTATTGTGGCCCTCATTGCAACCCCAGAGATCTAGTGAAAGATGTGAGTATCATACCTAAAAACAAATTTTTGTCATAGCAATCTTTACAAATTCAGTGAGTCTTTGTCACGGTTGTGCCCATGTTTCGTGCTCTCCTTCCTCTTACCACCTGGTGGCCAGACCTGGTGGCTGCAATGGACTGTCTGGTTACTGCCACCTGTTCCAGATTTCAGCCCAGTCCAGTCCGGATCTTCCAGACTGCCAAACTTGCTCTTTCTGTTTGAACCTACACAGCACCCGTAGTTTCCTGGTGATTGCTGCAGTGAGCCTCAGCTGCTGCTGGGCTTATTAGCTAGTTTGAAACCTTTCTGCCTTTGCATCGCCTAAGGCCCTGAGGTTTGTCAGTGTGCTGTGTGCACGTCTGCCTAGTCTGGTTTTATTGTATTGATTCTTGCCTGAGATTCTTGTTTGTTCTAGTTAGTCTGTGTGTAGTTTAGATTAGGTTGTTGCTTGTTCTCAGGTTGTTGCTTGTTCTCTAGTCTTGTCTCTGAGGTGTAGTTTTGTGTCTAGTCTTTGTCTGTTTGTGTTTTTAGTGGCTGCTCTGCAGCTTCCAGTCCTGTCTCCTCTCTGTCAGTATTTGTTCCCTGTTTTAGTGGCTGCTTGCAGCTTTCAGTCTTGTCCTTTAGCTTATCCCTTCCTTGCCCTGCTGTCCCTGTATTTTCCTTTTCCCTCTGACCCTCAGTCCCTGTGCAGCCTTGTTGGGATCCTGTTCCTGCCCTGTCCTATAAGTCCTGCCGGCCACTTGCAGCCAGGGGCTCAACTCCTGGTGAACGGTGGCCATGTGCAGGTGAAGTCTCACTGTTTGTCAGAGTTCTGCCTTGCCTCTGGTGTGGGGTGGTTTTGCCTGCCGCTGCCGCTCCTCGGCAGTGGTCCAAGGGCTCACAAACCTAGTTCCAGCTTTGAAAACGTGACAGTCTTTTACTAAAGCTTAACTTGAGTTAACTGCCAGTCAGCAGCAGGCAGTGCCTTTACTGTCTACCGCATGTGTTAAACCCAGATATCACTGCAGGGACATTTCTAGTAACGCTAAATGGATAACTGGCAATAACCGATATTCAGTGTTATCCAGTTAACTTTTTAGTAGTTAAAGATAGAACAGCTATTTATGCGGTCCTATTTGACCACTAAACTTATCTGGTTAGGAGCTGAATATTAGCACCTAACCAGATAAGTTGTGCGATATAGCCGTTTATGCACTAGGTGCTAACCAGCAATATTCAGCAGAGATAACCAGCTATCTCTTGGTGAATATTAGCAGTTAGGTGGCAATATACTATTTAACTGTGTCTGGCTGGTTAACTAACTTTGAATTTTGGGGGATGTGTTTCCGCATGGATCTGCAAAGGGGTGTGGCCATAGAAGGGGCATGGGCGGGTCAGGAGAATTCCGTTAAAATGCATGCAGTGTTGTAGAATAATTTAGATCCACGCAGGAATTCACACCTCGTTTTAGTTGGTATAACTCCTTGCACCCACAGGTGAGTGCAGATCCCGGTGTGACATGCTATTCTATAAAGGGCACCAATCCCGGAATGCCCATTATAGAATGCTGTTCAGCACCAATGTTTTTTGGCACCAAATTTTGAGCTAATGCTAAGGAACCTCAAACTATACACAAATGTACAAGCTACTCTCAAAAAATTTGAACTTTGTGCCTTATTCGCTTTACTGAACAAGTATACTTTTAAATAGCATAGACCTCAAATCTCCTGATAGGGAATAAGACACTAAGTATTAGAATATTCTCTATCATGTATGTGAGTCCATTACTATCATAGGTCCATTATTTTATATAAAGAAAGAGAATGAAAAAAGAATCAGCATCAAAAATTTCTTTCGCATGGAGAAAATAATATACTGAAAATAATACTGATTCAGAAAAAAAACCTCTTTCAACTAAATAAATCAAAGTGAATAAACGTAGAAACCATAATAAGTTATTAACAAAATTCAAAATCCAAGAAATACAGTCCAAATGGACCAAAAAAGCTTACTGCAATAAATGTCTATTGAAAAAGCATCAGAGAAACAAAACCAGCAAGAAAGGCTACATATATTATACATAACTCACTTAGCTGAAAAGACTTCCATAAGTCCGTCAAAATAGCTCCAACCAAGCCTGCTTCTACTGCTAGTTCACCAGAAAATAAATAAAAAACAATGACCCACTAGTGTAACAAAAAATATGTGGAAGTACGGCACATTATACCTTGAGAAAGGAAAAAGCTTCAAAGAGCTCCAGACCTACAGATCTATAGAGCTAGAAGCGATCTAAATGATCAATCCCTCATCATTGGCTGAAAGAACCTTCCTCAATATTTGTCAAAAGGTTCATGGACTGAATCTACGTTACCTGTCCTTTTACGAGAGGTATATTATTGGCAAATTAAAGGGAATAAGGTCATACCCCTTCCCCTTCTCTGTAATTACTTACTGATCACTCCTACTTCCATGTACTTGATTGTTTATGCCAAATTAATGTATGCCTTTTCAGCCCTTTACTGTTGTAAGCCACATTGGGCCTGCCCACAGGTGGGAAAATGTGGGATATAAATGCTATAAATAAATAAATAAATAAATAAATAAATAAATAAATAAATAAATACTGATTTCAATTGGTCTTAGTTTAGTATTTGATATGGTTAAAGTCTATTCCCTGATGATAAACTATGAGCAGGTGGGTTGGTAGGAAAAGCAGCAATATGGCTTCATTCTTTTATGCAGGGAAGAACCTTTAGGGTCAATTTAAATGAAAGTTGGTCTCAGAGGAAGGGGTTCAACTGGGGTGCTCCACAGGTTTCTCCCTTTACCCCTTTATTGTTTAATTTTTATATGTCTCCCTTGGAGCTGTGGTGAGAAGCTGTAGGCTTTTGTTTTATACTTATGCTGATGATATACAGCTGTTATTACCTATGCTAGGGAATGGGAGTGTACAACTGGAGGTATTGTGGGATTATCTGTATGGGACTTGGCTGAACTGTCATGGTATAGTTTGGAATGTCTCCAAGTCTGCTGTATTTTGGAGTCATTGATTGGATGTCATTGAGGCTTCAAGTAATAGTTGGTAAATGATATTCTGCCATGGGTAGGCTCAGTCAAGTGTTGAGAGTGGTGTTAGAAAAATTATGGAGTGGGACATCTACAGGTATCTCATGGTTTGCTACAGTTCTTTTTGAAACTGAATCTGCTACAGAAACTATGTCCTTATTTGCAGGATGGTGTATTCCATTTGGTTGTGCAATGTGTAGTGGACAGTGTACCAGACTATTGTAATGTGTTATATGTTATTCCGCCATGCCAAGATCTTCAAAAACTTCATGCTGCACAAAATATGTTGGCAAGATTTCATTTAAAAGATCCAAGATGGGGAGATTTCTCCAAATGGATTAGAGTAGTTCTATTGGTGCATCATTTACATTTAAGGGAATGGAGTATATTTAAGCTTTTGATGATGACATTTAAACTTTCACATAATGAGGTCCCTAAAATGTTGTGGATACAGCTATTGTGTTCCAGGATGCCCCCTTCAATCTTCTCATAAAAGTCTTCTAGTGCATTCTGGTAGAGAGATAATTAAGAAAAGAACTATAGAGAAAATAGTTTTCCAAGTGAGGGCTGAAGTAGACTGGAATAAATTGCCTGACAGTTTGATGGAAGAAATCTCATAAGCACATAAGCACCGCCATACTGGGAAAAGACCAAGGGTCCATCAAGCCCAGCATCCTGTCTCCGACAGCGACCAATCTAGGCTTCAAAAACCCGGCAACCCCCCCCCCCCCCCCCAAAAAAAAACCCCATTTAATATTGTTCAATGGACTTTTTCTTCCGGAATCTGTCCAAACCCCCCTTAAACTCCGTAAGGCCAGCTGCTGTCACTACATTCTCAGGCAACGAGTTCCAGAGTCCAACTACACGCTGAGTAAAGAAAAACTTTCTCCTATTTGTTTTAAATCTAACATATTCTATTATTGTTTGAAAATGTAAACAAATGCTTCACATCTGTTCACTCTACTCTGCTCATTATCTTGTAGACTTCTATCATATCACCCCTCAGCCACCTTTTCTCCAAGCTGAAGAGCCCTAACCGTCTTAGCCTTTCCTCAAAGGGAAGTCGTTCCATCTCTTTTATCATTTTCGTCGCCCTTCTCTGCACCTTCTCCAATTTTAGAGCAGGCTTGAAAACTTTTATTTTTCCTTAATTTTGTGTGGTTTTGTGTGATTGGTACTGTTTTTATCTTCTTATTGTGGTTTTCAGTACACCATTTTCATTGGTTCATTTTACTAAGGAGAGGATATATAACTTTTTATAAATAAATAAAATAAACAATATACCTGACCAGAATCATGGTTGGTGGCTCACTATGGTGTGCTAAACAAGTTCCCCTTTGGTACTTACTGCTCCTTATCCCCATCTCCAAGCTTGCTGTTTGATCTGTAACCAAAATAACAGCTTCCAGTGTATGGCATCAGCCAAGGTACATTGCCTTAATAAAAGCTAGTTTTCCTCACTTCTCGCTGTACTGTAGGAAGAAGTTCTGTTTGACTTGGGTGCTCCAATACAGAATTGAGGTAACAAAAGCCCATTCCTTGTTTCCCTTTCCATATTACTAAAGGGCCCTCTTACTAAGCTGTGTTGAACAGTTAGAGCAGGTTTTACCACATGGTAGATATTAGTGTTCTTAGCTGAGGTAGGAATGGCAACAGAGCATGGTTGCCAGTGACAGCAAGTCAGTGCCATACACTAGTTGCCTTGACTGCCTATATCATGGCTGCACTTTGCCCCACCTCAAGAGATGTCATTAAGTGCAGCCAGACTTCCGGAAGTCCTGTGGTATGACCACTGTTCCAATTGTCAAAAAATAGATCATTATCTGGCAGTTGGTTAACCCCCGCTTGATCCTCCTTGTCATTACCCCCCCATCTGATTCACCCCAGGCATTTTGTAGCTCCCTCCCCCCTTGAGCAGACCCAAACCCTCCCCCTCCTCCAAATCCTTCCTGGATTCATCCAGGAGTTCCCTGGTAGTCTAGTGGCATGGGGCAGCCTGTTCAGCTTCTGGTAACAAATGGCACTGAAGATCCTTAGCAGTAGTCTTGTAGTACTACTATTCGAGGTCATCATTCCCTAAAAGAGCTCTAGTACTGTGAGACTAAGATAGGGGTCAATGGTGCCATTTTGAAACCTGGAGCCAGATTGGGCATGAGCAGAGGAGGACTGCGCCTACTCCATGCCACTAGACTACAAGAGGGGCTCCAGTGAGTCCTGAGGGGTTAGGGAATAGGGGGAGTGGGGTCTGCTTGAGGAGGGGTATTGTATTCAATGTCAAACAAAAATGTGAAAGGCACTGTGACAATGAGCCAGGATGGCCAGAAAAACACAGTTTATTCTTCAGATTTGAAAAGTATGTTCATAATAAAATCCAAAGGGTATGTTCATAATAAAATCTTCATATGTACAGGACACACTGACAAAAAACACCCATTTTGTACCTTTTATGTCAGAAAGTGCCACTTGACTTTAGCTTATGCTATTCATTTGTGCAGTTGGAGTGTGGCACATTAGATGCATTTTATTCACTGTTCTAAGAGGTTTGTACTCAGCTGTTCTTTTCAGAATTTATTTTAATTACATTTGTACCCTGTGCTTTCCTACTCATAGCAGGCTCAATGCGGCTTACATGGGGCAGTGGAGGGTTAAGTGACTTGCCCAGAGTCACAAGGAGCTGCCTGTGCCTGAAGTGGGACTCAAACTCAGTTCTTCAGGACCAAAGTCCACCACCCTAACCACTAGGCCACTCCTCCACTCTTAATATTGTTTAAGAAGATTTTATTATGAACATACACTTTGAATTTTATTATGAACATACTTTTTAAATTTGAAGAATAAATTGCATTTTTCTGGCCATCTTGGAGCTTTGTTATGGTGCCTTCCACCTTTTCGTTTGATTTCTGATTGTTTGTGGAAGGGTTGTTATCCTTTTTTTCCCCCAGGGGTATTGTATTGACAGGAGCTCTCTGGGGGGAAGGGGAGGGGGATGAAATGCTTGGGGGGGTTAGATAGGATGATAGTGGTGGGGGGATTAGGAGGGAATTGACCTTCCACAATAGCTTGATCTATTTTTTGATACTTGGGGCAGCACTGGGGCCCATTACATTCATGGCAGGTAGTGCAGATGTACCCACACTATCTGCCAGACCATACAATGCAGCCCCATGTGATAGGTAGATGTTAAGTCGCTCTCTCAAAAAGACCTCTAACATTATCTTTCAGAGGGCTGATAAGGGTGCAGCTGTGGTAGTCCTTGACAGATCTGACTATGAGGATGAAATGATATGGCAGCTTTCAGTGACTTCTGACTATTTAGCACTGAGTTCTAATCCAACTGCTATTCTTCAACATATGATCAATAAGTTATTCTCGGTTGGATTTGAGAAGGGATATTTGACTAAACAGGAGGCTAAGTTTTTACAAACTCAACACCCGTGCATACCTGTTATTTATCTTTTAACAAAGATCCATAAAACATTGATTAAACCCCTGGGATGACCCACTGAATCCAGTGCCAGCTCTTTGTTGGAGCCCCTTTCTGTGTTTGCTGATTATTTTCTGTGACCAATAGTTAAGAAAGGATTTTTCTTTATCAGAGATTCTATACATTTTTTGAAAAAAATTGACGGCACTCAAGATTTACCCAAGATCACATATTTAGTAATGATGGGCGTTAAGTCACTCTACATTGTCATCCCTCAGCAGGGAGCTCTGGAAATTGAACAAGTACTAGCTCAAAACCCTAATCTTAAGAGTGTTCTTGCTTCCTTTATCACTGAATTTGTAAAGATTGGTACGACAACATATTTTTTTTAGAAATGTTACCCGCATCTTTCAAGAGATCTCTGTTGTCACAATGGGGGCCATGATGGTTCCATCCATTGAGAATTTGTTTATGAATAGTTTTGAAGAGAAATGAGTCAAGGAAAACCCATATACCCAGTATATTCCTCTATGTGCTAAGATTTATTAATGATGTCTTTTTTGTGTGGACAGGCTCTGAAGAGCTTTTGAAAAAGTATCATGAATGGTTGAACTCACGTTGTGACTCTATTGAATTTGTTTTGGTCTATGATCCAGAGAGTAACCTGAGTCACTATTCTATAAATGGACATGTAAGTGTATTTTCATGTGGATCTGCAGTTTCTGCCTCCTTTCAGCGCTTTGCATCTGTTAAAATGATTTTTTGTGCTGAAAATTCAGCGCAGAAGTAGTGCCTATCATTTGACACCATATATAGAATTCCTCTGATAGCGAATAAATGTAGGGAAGCGTACTCAGGGGCGGAGCATGGGCAGAACTTGGCGAAGCTCCCACTTACATAATTAACTTAAAGAATACTGTAATTTATGTACATTCCTGATGCATTTAGGCGCTTGTAATTATACACAATTCTGGAATGCGTTGCCGCACAATCTAAAAACGATCTATGAACTAGCTAACTTCCGAAGTCTACTGAAGACCCATCTCTTTAACAAAGCATACAACGATCAACAAATATGAACTCCCATACGCATATCCAGAATTACCTCTACAATATTTGATGACAAACTACGATCATGTTTTTCGCTACCAATCTAACCTAGACCCTTCTGCTATTACTAAATGTATATTTTCTTATATTTTTATTTATTATTATTTATTTACGGTTCATTTCTACCCCACATTTTCCCACAAATGCAGACACAATGTGGCTTCCATGAATTACAAAAGTTAAGAGATACAGCACATGAATTTAGCAGTAGAATAAGGATAAAATGTTAACAGCAATTAGGATGACTAAACAGCAGAGTCACTAATGGAATACACTTGTTCAAAAAGGTACGTTAAAGGTACATATAATTCTTAGATGTCTTTTTAAACATTTATTACTATGTTTAGCTTGTTAAAACATTATCATGTTTTACCACTACCTTGTTACCCAAAATTCTCCTTTTATTACTAAATGTATACTTTCTCACGTAATTCCATTATTCATGATGTATTGTAAGCCACATTGAGCCTGCAAAGAGGTGGGAAAATGTGGGATATAAATGCAACAAATAAAAAAATAAAATAAATAAATACCAGTTCTAGGGAGTGTGTAATTGTGGGTATGCAAATGTTAGCTGTAGTAATTTTGGGTTACGCTAGTATTCTGTAATGGAATCTAGGTACCCAGGTGCCATTATAGAAGAGACTCTCACCGCACATCATCAAGGGTTCTAAGTGGAGATACCCACTTATTGAATTGACCCCTTAGAGGGTACTCCTATAAGGAACCACCTAAAGATGGGAGGCTAGTATTTTTTTTTGTTATTTTTGTACCCCACACTTTCCCACTCATGGCAGGCTCAATGTGGCTTGCATATTGTATACAGGTACTTATTTGTACCTGGGGCAATGGAGGGTTAAGTGACTTGCCCAGAGTCACAAGGAGCTGCCTGTGCCTCCAGTGGGAATTGAACGCAGTTCATCAGGACCAAAGCCCACCACCCTAACCACTAGGCCACTCCTCCATGTATCTATGACTAAATGACTAAAATTCTGCCATGTATTCTGGTTAAGCAATATTCTGTAAGTATACGATATCTATATAGATGGGTGTTCACATGGCTGGAGTCTGGGTAGAGCTTGAATAGGGCGTAAATTTATGCACATAGATTATAAAAAACTAATCTGTGCATGAGAATCCACAATATAGGTTCAGTATTTATACCAGTTCTTTGGCGTATATTTGTTATGTTACGCTAGGATTCTATAAAGAAAATTAGGCACTTACTGTTTTTCTGGAATAGTCTTCAAATAGGCACGTTCTTGGTGCTAATGTACTGTTATGAAATCATACTCTTAAAATACATGTATATTTCCATTGTAAAATGGGACTGCAGATAGAATATTTGTCCCTGCTTAAATTACAGCCCCTTGAAATGCCTGCATCACCAAGTATTTACACATGGAACTAGTGTCTTTCTGAAATTACTCCACTTCAGGCACAGGCAGCTCCTTGTGACTCTGGGCAAGTCACTTAACCCTCCATTGCCCCATGTAAGCCGCATTGAGCCTGCCATGAGTGGGAAAGCGCGGGGCACAAATGTAACAAAAAAATATATAGGCCAATCTATGTGTGCATATGTCACTATTTCCAAGTGCAGATGCTTTTAAAATTACCTCCTCTATGTGCAACTGTATTTGTATGGTGAGGAGAGGTAATATATGGGTTAATACTATTTTAAATCATATCCAAAATACGTAATTCTTTGTGTTTTTAAGCTATGGAATACATGGCAAAATTCTACCCTGAATGAACATTCCGGCATGCTGTGTAGGATCTTCTGAAGGATGGCTATTTGCTTTAGTAGAAGGGGGAGCAAAGAAAACAGGCCTAGGCTTTCTGTTTAATAGTGCTCTGTAGGCCTGTATTCAGTCTTACAGCCCATCATCTCTTTTCTCACCGGCTCACATCCAAGAGCCTGCCTAGGGACAGCCAGACAAGTATTCATCATAAGGCAATTAAAATAAAAACCTGCCCTCCTCTGAGAGAGATCTAGGACATTCATTATTGGCATGTCATCATCTAAAGAGGCTGCAGTGATATGAGTCATCTGGTTCTTGCATAGATTTTGCCAAACTGCAAACTCATTGCAGCTGAATATCATTAAGTCGGAAGATTCTGTGACTCAACTCCCTTTTTTATGAGATGTGTGTGTGTGTGTGTGTGTGTGTGTGTGTGTTTGTGAAATGTATAGAGTCTGGCGGTCATTAGATATGCACAAAAAGGCAGACTGAAAGAAAAGGGAAAAAAAGATGTAGATTATTTTTTAACTATCTTCATTTCATTAAATTTATCCATCACGTACAAGAATAAAATTGGACTTTTCTTTTTTTCCCACCAGCTCTGATCCTTGTTCTCAGACAGAATGCCCAAGTTGCTGCGAGAGTCCCTCACTAACCTGAGGGCTGGAGGTCAAGGTTTCCTAGGTTTTCCCTCATTAACCTAAAGGAGCCATCCAGCAGTAACAGCCATCTTGTCTACATCTTCGGGCCTGAGTGTTCCACCTCCAGGGTGCAATTAGACCTGACCAACCCCAATGTTTCAGTGATTTTATTTTCATTTCTTCTATACTGCCTGTAAACCCCAAAGCAGTAAACATTCATGTACAGAAGGCATTTTTCAGTAGTAGAGGGCTCACAATCTGAGATTATACCTGATGTACTGGTTAACTCCCAAATTCTATATATGACGCCTTAAGTTGTGCATGCTAATTTGGCTGCACGACCAAATTACACGCACAGCTTAATTGATTAACAAGTCAATTGATGCTGATAATTGATACTTAACAACCAATTAGTAACACTAATTTGCTTTAATTAGAATTTACACGCACAACTTACTAGGGGGCCCTGTTTACTAAGCAGTGCAGTAGGCACACTATCTTTTTTAGTATGCGCTAAAAATTAGCACACGCTAATGTTAGAGACACTCATATGGGTGTCTCTAGCATTAGTGTGTGCTAAATTTTAGCATATGCTAAAAATGCTAGTGGGCTTTAGTAAACAGGGCCCTAGGTGTATTATATAACATGGTGTATGTAAATTTTAATGCACACAACTGAAAAGGGAGTGTGTCCTTGCACACTATTGTAGAGTACACCTGATCTGCTCCTAATTTAGACGCAGGTATTTAGGCCTTGGTTTAGGTGACTTAAATGGGTGTGCCTAAATTTCAGTTGCAAGAACGGCGTGTGAGCGTATTCTATAAATTATGCCTAACTTTAGGCACAATTTATAGAATCATGCTATCTGTGTGGTTTTGTGGCACAGATTTTTAAGGTGCCATATATATAATTTTCCCCTAAGTAATTTGCTGAAGATCACAAAGGAACTACAGTGGGATTTGAGCCTGGCTTCCTTAGTCCTCAGCCTACTGTTCTAACCATTTGGCTACTTCTCCACTCAAGTTTGGATCTCCGGCACCTAAGAATTAAATGCTATTTAAAAAGGTTCCCTCTTGATGACCCAGTCACACCAGACCAGACTGTGAGAAATGTTTAAAGTAGTTTTCTTTGACTATAAAGTGTTAGAATGACTCTTTAGTCTTGTGATGTCATCAATCACTGTGGAAGCAGCTGGCACTGGCACCATGGTCACATGTTATTGAATAGAATTCAGTTCATCATATTCCAAAAGTAGTGCTTTCATATCCGTTGTGCTGGGGTTGCTATTCAAAAGGACTCTCTGGCTAACTCAGGGGCCTAAATATTTTCTCCCTTTTTGTGTTTACGGGAAAAGTGCTTATTAAATAGGGCCCTTGGATTGTTAGCAGTATAAATCATCATGGTTAAAATTTCCACATCATGCTGACCAGCTAAATATTGTGTTAACCACATGTAAGATCATAACAATTATCCAAATAAAGGGGTCCTGCTGGGGGCATTCATGGGGTGCAGTATCATTTTGCCTGTTCAGCGTGATATTCAGCACTGGCTGGATAAAGTTAGCTGTTAACAGAACAGATAAATAGCAGGCCTAATGTCAGTTGGATGTCTTTATGGGGTTAGCATTATTTGGGTATATTTGAACTGTATTGTGTCTCATTGGTTATTTCAGAGTTCCCAAACTTGATCCTGGAGGCACCCCAGCCGGTCAGGTTTTCAGGATATCCACAATGAATATTCATGAGAGAGATTTGCATTGCATTGACAGTGTGCTAGGGGTGGGAAGTACCGCCAGGCTGCTGCGGTAGCCCAGCGGTACTTCCTGTATAGTGAGCAGTAAAAGGATCCCTATGTTAGGTGAGAAGCAGGTGAATTCTATAACAATGTGCATAGATTTTCAGAACGCCGATGGTCTGCCCATTCCACGCCCATTGCCACACCCCCTTTTTGGCATTGCACATTAGAATTTACGTGCACCACTTTACAGACTACATCTAGCAAGTTGTATGTGTAAATTCTAATTAATGCCAATTAGTGGCAATTATTGGCGCTGAGAAAAAGTTAAGGTGCACTTTGGAAACCTTGTGCCTCACTATGCTGAGGCATGTAGTTTATAATTACTGTGTTTGGGTTGCAAGAACAATTGTTAAATGTTTGAGTTATTCAATGCTCATTGTAAAAGATAACATGTTATTAATCATTCCATCGGCACACTCTCATTATTACATTTTTTTAATCATTTTTATTGATAACAGGTAAATGAACAGTGTACAATTTTGCTCAGTTCTTTTAAGGAAGTAACACCTTAATAACTCTTCTAACAAAAAATGTGCTTCCAACATATTTCTGTCCCACCCCCCTTCCCATACCGCCCTCTACCCCCCTCTCAAACCCTTTCTCCACCTCTCTCCCACCCCTATAAACCTACTATACAAAGCACAGGTATGCAAGTCTTCTCGTCTTCCTACACAGTCTCTCAATTTAGAATTCTACTTCTTGCTGCTGGTTGTAAGGTGTCTCAAAACTTCGCCCAGGTTTTTTCCAATTTTCTGCCCTCCACAGAGGAAAGATCTGTAATTCCACATCATTCCAATTTCAAAAGCTCGATCATGTGTGTCCTCCAGGCCCCCAAAGAGGGGCCCCCGCTCTCTCTCCAGTTCAGCAGGATGGTCTTTTTTCCAACCAACACCGCTCTATGAAGAAAGGAGTTTAGACCTGGAGGGGCAGACCCTGCACACTCGTATCTTCCAAAAAGTAGCAGTGGTTGTCTCTGTATAGTGCTGCAGCCCCAATACTGTTTAGTTTCAGCTAAGATTTGAGACCAAAATCTCACAACCCGAGGGCAAGACCAGAACATGTGCCCAAGTCCCGCTGAGGTCTGGTCACAGCGAGGGCAGGCTCCAGTGCCCCCAAATCCCGCCTTGGACGCTCTGGCTGGTGAAATGTAGAGCCGCAGAGTGAACTTATATTGTAATTCCCAATATCGGGTATATACAGAGGTGCATAAAGCAAAGGACAAAAAGGTCTGCAATATCTCGTCCGATACTTCCGCTGCCAAATCTGTCGCCCATTTCTTCGCTCTGTCTCGATAGTCGATGTCTTCTGTGGAATCTTGAAGGTATCTGTGGTGAAACCTCAGAGGTACCATGCTCTGAGCCCCCAGTGTCAGTGCTGTGTTCAACGTATCTTACCTCACTCAGGTTAGTCCATCCTAATTTTACCATATAATGCTGGATCTGCAAATGTGCAAATTGATCTGTCCCTGGCAGATTAAATTCTCTTTGCAACTCCAGGAAGGGCCGCACTTTACCTTCATCTGTCAGCAGCTGGCATAGATAATAAATCCCTTTCTGCCGCCAACGGGCAAATACCACTGAGGATGATCCTTCTGGGAAATCCGGGTTATGGAACAGAGGTAAAAAGGGGGTTGCATTCCATTTAAACCAATGTCTTTTGCAAATCCACTTCCAAGCTGCTCTTGCTGACAGAACTAACGGATTGTGTCCAAGCTTGGTTATGACTCCTTTGCCAGATGCATGCAACCACCACCCCAGATGCACCGTGGGAGAGAGTGCCTGCTCCAATTGTGTGTTCGAAAATTCCTGATGCCCTGTTTGCCAATCTCTGATGTGCCTCATCGAGCATGCTATTGTCAAATATCTTATATTAAGCAGACCCATCCCACCGTGGTCCTTTGGTTTAGGCAGCTCCTTGTGACTCTGGGCAAGTCACTTAACCCTCCATTGCCCCATGTAAGCCGCATTGAGCCTGCCATTAGTGGGAAAGCGCGGGGTACAAATGTAACAAAAAAAAAAAAATATATATATATATATATTACGTGCAGAGGGAGCCAAGGCTTTTGCCCTCTCCACAGAAACACCTGTATCAATTTATTAAGTGCCAGCTCCTCTCTCTTTCTTAAGTATAAGGGCAGCATCTGGAACAGATAGAGCCATTTGGGGACTATCATCACGTTAACTAGTCCTATGGGACCTGATAAAGAGAGTGGACATGTGCCCCAAAGATGTAACAAACGCCTTGTTTCCGTCAGAGCTGGGATTACATTCTTATCATATAATAGCCCCAGATCAGAGGGAATGACCACACCCAGATACCAAATCTGACCTGCTGCCCATTGCAGTGGGAATGAATCCTTCCAATCATGTCGCAGCCCCTGATCCAAAGGCAGCGCCAGTGATTTGGCGAGGTTTAATTTAAAGCCCGAAAGCCTACCATACCTTTGGACCGTATGCAGGAGGTACCCTAAAGCTGTCTGAGGATTACTCAGCAGCAGCAACAGATCATCGGCATATGCCAGCACCTTTATCTCATGTTTATGAAGTCTGATCCCCTGTATTTGCTCGTGTGTTCTGATCTCGTTCAGCAAGGGCTCCAGGGACAACAAGAATAGCAGCGGGGACAGTGGGCAACCCTGTCGTGTCCCTTTCCTAATCTCAAACTCTTCTGTTCTTATCCCATTGACTAATATCATGGCCCGGGGGTCAGTGTATAGCGCAGTGACAGCCTGCAAGAACCATCCCGTGAGACCTATCCACCGTAGTGTTTCAAACAGAAAGGGCCACAGCACCCGGTCAAATGCCCGCTCTGCATCAAGGCTCACCACCAGTCTTTGTGATTTTGTGTCAGGGTCTGCTAATATGGCCAGGATAAATTTGCGCACATTGAGGACTGACTGACGTCCCCGGACAAATCCGGTCTGGTCCTCCTTCACCAACTGTGACAACAGTGGGGCCAGCCTGTCTGCCAAAATCCGAGACAAAAGCTTGGCTTCCACGTTAATCAGTGAGATTGGTCTGTAGGAACTAGGTTGCAGTGGATCTCTCCCTTTTTTTGGTATTAAGCTTATGAGGGCCGTGTTGGCATGCAAGGGGAATCGGCCTGTCTCTATGACTTCATTAAGGTACTCGGTTAGGGGTCCCAAAATCTGCAGCTTCAACATCTTATAAAATTCACCAGAGAGGCCATCAGGTCCTGGTGCAGAGTGCATCTTCAGTGTGCCTATTGCTTTTTGAAGCTCTTTTGCCTCAATCGGTTTATTTAAGGGGCCTAGTTGTTCTAAGGGAATCTTCCCCATGTTAACTGTATCCAAATATGCTGTTATGGCCTCTTTAATATCTCCCTCATTGTCCTCTCCTTTATACAAATGGGCAAAATGTTGTTGAAATATACGTGCTATCTTGTCTGGATTATTGGTGATCACCTCTCATTGCCTGCATATCGCTGCGATGTAATGGGGCTTCCGTGCGCCTTTCACCAACCTTGCTAGCAACCCTCCCGCCTTATCCCCAAATTTACACAATCTGTATTTTCTAAACAACAGGGAGCGTACCGTGCGTTCCCGAAGTAAACTGTTCAACACTACCCTCGTGGATGTGAGGAGTTCATAATTTTGCTGTGTTGGGTGCCTTCCATGCTGCCTTCTTAGCACCTGAATCTTCCGTTCCAGTTCCACTATACCCTGAGTTATTTGCCTGTTCCGTCTACTTACATATGGTATAACCTCTCCTCTTAGCACTGCTTTGGCCGTGGACCAGAACAGTGTGGGGTCTTCCGCATGCGCCTGATCATGTGTGTGGAACTCATCCCATTTTTTGTGCATGTATTCTGTAAATTCTTTTGAGGAGTACAGATATGCCGGGAACCTCCACCCAGGGGATTGCTGTAAGTGTGGTGCTATCACCAGATCCACCCATATGATGGAGTGGTCCGAGATCTCCTCGGGGCCTATGACCGCTCCTGTTATTTTCTGGAATATATCAGGGGAGGTTAGTATATAATCCAAGCGAGACTGCAATTGATGTGCTCGAGAGGTATGTGTGTAATCTCTTTCCTCACCATGCAGTATTCTCCATGGGTCTAGTAGACCCACCCTCTGACAGAAGGAATCTAGCAGGGACACATCTGATGGAGTTCCCGGGTGTAAGTGCCTCGACCTGTCTAAAACGGTCTATCACTTGATTCATATCTCCTGCAATCACTACAGGGAGAACTGAATGTGCATGACAGTGGGCCAGCAGCTGGGCATAAAAATGTTTAGCTGATGTGTTAGGGCCGTACGCAGATACCAGGAGCATCTCTTTCCCTTGTAGGTTGAGCTGAATTCCCACATATCTCCCTCTCCATCTTTGAACAACATTCTCGCAGTGCCCATCAAGGATTTGTGCAACAAAATTGCTGTCCCTCCCCTTCTGCCTGTTGCTGGGGAATAGAACACCTCTCTCACCCAGCCTCTTTTTAATTTTTCACTTTTCTCCTTGGAGAGCCTAGTTTCCTGAAGACAGGCTATGCCCACCCCGTGACGTTTAAGAGCTGATAGAATTTTAGCTCTCTTGATTGGGGATGTGATGCCACATACATTCCAAGAAATTAAACGTGTTTTACCCATCCCCCTTCTGGTGCCCTGGAATTTCCATTGGTAAATACATCTGAGGCCTATGTCTCCCGGACTCCCAGCCTGGCCCCAGAGACATCTCTCTCCCACCGTGCATCACCATGCAAATCTCCGCCCTATCTTCCTTTTTCCACACCTGCCACCTTGGTCTTCTTTGTGTAGATTCCCACACAATTTTAAAATACCTGAGAATGCTTCCCTTATCTTTCCCTATCCCCTCCCTCCCATCCCTGCCCGTCCCAGACTCCCCTCTCCCCCTATCTATCTCTACTATTCCAAACATACCCTAGACAACAAGAATTTATAGGAGCCCCTGTCATGCCCAAGGCCCCTCTACCCGATCTGTTAAATTTACAGTGTAAACCTTCTCTGTACTATGTGTAACTAACAATAACCATTTTAGTAGCTCTCACCAACTGTAAAGTCCTTAGAAAGCCATCCTCATTCCCCTGAATGTCCTTCGACCGGCTGCGATCTCCTCTGCTCCAGCGCTGTTATATATTCTTTAGCAGCAGCCTCTGAGTCAAAGGACTTCCATTTGCCATCTTGTCGGATTTTTAGCACTGCTGGATAAATCAGCATGAACTTAATCTGCAAATCCTGCAATCGCCGGCATAATGGTGTAAATTTCTTTCTGCGATCCTGTAGAGACGCCGAAAAGTCCTAAAAGATTCTTACAATCTTCCCCTCGAACTTTGTATCATCTCTCTTCGATCGGTAGCCTCTCAAAATCTCCATCTTGTGCAAATAGTTGTGCACTTTCAATACGACTGCACGCGGGGCCTGGCGGCCATCTTGAAGCCGGCCCACTCAGTGTACTCGCTCCAGGCACAGTGCTCCTGCATGGTCGGACAGCGCGAACTCATCGTTCAGCCATTTTTCTATTACCGTGGCCAGTGCCGAGTCACTCACTGATTCTGGTATGCCGATCAGACGTAGGTTGCTTCGTCTGGCTCTGTTTTCTAAGTCATCTACCTTGCGCTGCAGTGCTTCAACCATGGGTTGCATGGTCGTTAGCTGACGGTTCACGGGTTGTAGCGTATCTTCGATCTCGGATATGCGCCGGTCTAGCTCCCCGGTCCGTTGTGTTGTGTCTGCTAAACGCGACTCAAACTGTTCAATCTGTGCCGAGAGTTTTGCTAAGCGCGGCTCCAGCGCTTGTGTCACCGCTGTGGTCAATTGCGCCAGCTGCGCGGGGGAAAAGTTTTGTTCACCTCGCGGCAGGGCCTTCTCTTCAGCGATGTCCGCTGTCTTCACCTTGTCCTTCTCCTTTTTGGCGCTACGTGCCGGCATTGATTTGGTTGCTGCTTCTACAAACTTATCCATCGGCTTTCTACTTCTGTTGGTATTTTGAGTCACTAATTATAGTTTTTTCTGCGATTTAAATGACGAAAACGGGCGTTGGGGTCGGAGAGCAAAGACACACGTCTTACTCTCTCAACGCATCACGTGACTCCCCCTCATTATTACATTTTATTGTTGCCATGGTTTTAATATCATTCTGTCTTGTCTCTTATTTAGCTCCTTGGAGCGTACAGGCTGGCACATTCATATATTGTACATTGATACATTCACTTATGAATAAAGGCAAGAACTATCTGGCGATCAATGGTGTTAACACACTCTGATCAATGGTTATTTTAATATCCATAGCCCATCCTTTTAATAGTAGCAATTCCGCTGGTTTTTTATCCATCTGGTACTATTCTACTATTCTCTATTAAGTGAGTGTTTATTATTATATTTTTATTCATATGTGCGATTTTTATTCATATATGCAACTTTATATATTCACATTTATATATGTGATTTTTTATTTTTATTTCTTTTTCTTTTTTATCTTTATTTTGTATTTCTTTTGTTTTTTAGTTACATATGGTTGAAACTACAATATACACTATCTAGATTGTTGGGTATAGATCCCAGCATAGGTACGTGCCCTATTTCCACTGCATCTGAATATATTGACTAAAGTAAAGCAGCACACTTTCATGAATGGTGTAAATCTCTCTCCCTTCTTGGATTATGATCAAGTGTAATTTTATATTAATGAATACATCCCATGTTTTTATTATTTACATATATTTGACTTGTATAACTTGTATTTCTTTTTATTTAACTATACATGTATTGTTTTAATTTATGTATTACTCCAAACATGTCATTGTTTCCATATCTTACTTTTAAGCATTGTATTTTCATTTTATTATATATGTATTGATTTTATTTATTGTTTATTTTATTTTGTTGTAGGTCCTGACACAGTCCCTTTGGGCGAAACACGGCCTGTGTCGGGCATTTTATCTGATTGTGATTCAACAATAAAGTACTCTTTGGACTGCTCACTGATCTGCTTCTTGTTTTTCCACATTGGAGTTTATGGATCACTTGCCTTATTGTTTCCTGAGTAAACAATCTACAAGTCCTGAAAAAGAACAACTCCTGGTTTCCACTAATTGTTTTTTTTCTTATAGATAGAATTAAGAGTAACTGGGTTCTATTTGAGCATAAGCACAGGAAGATGTAGATCTTTAATACAGAATGTAAATTCATCATGCTATAATTCTGAAAAAGAGCAGTAACCAATGCAAGCGACGTGGAGGATCATTTTCGATATGACATCTAAGTCCGACTTTGGACGTTTTGCAAAAAACATCCAAAATCTGAATAGGAAAGAAGGTCATTTTCAAAATAGAAAAACGTCTTTTTTTTTTTTTTGGAAAATACTGTTTTGATCAAGGTTTTATGATTTGAACGTTTTGTTTTTTGGTCCATTAAAAAAAAAATAAAAAAGGTCCAAGTGCAAAATGCACAAAACCAAGCCATTGGGATGTAGTAGGAGCCAGCATTTTTAGTAGACTGGTCCTCCAGTCATCCCATGAAAGCAATAGAGCACCCTAGGGGGTACAGCAGTGAATTTTATTAAATGCTCCCAGGTACACATCTCACCATTGCTCCCTTATCTTGTCTGCTGAGCCGTCCAACCCCCCCCCCCCCCAACCCCACTACCCCCAACTGTACTCCACTATCATAGCCTTTATGGGTGAAGGGGGCACCTATGTATGAGTACAGTGTGTTTCTGGTGAGATTTGGAGGGCTCACAGTTTCCTTCACAATTGTAACAGGTAGGGGGAGGTATGGGTCTGGGTCCACCTGTCTGCAGTGCACTGCACCCACTGCAAGACTACTCCAGGGACCTACATGCTGTTCTAATGGACCTGAGTATAACAGCTGAGGCTGGCAAGTAATGTTTATAATCAAATTTTTTGGGGGTGGGAGGGGCATCTCCTTATGACTCTGGGCAAGTCACTTAATCCTCCATTGCCCTAGGTACAAAATAAGTACCTGTATATAATATGTAAACCGCTTTGATTGTAACCACAGAAAGGCGGTATATCAAGTCCCATCCTTTTTCCCCTTTCCCTTAGTGACCACTAGGAGAGTACGGGGGGGGGGGGGGGGTCATCCCTGATTCCCTTCAGTGGTCATTTGGTCATTTAGGGCACCTTTTTGTGCCTTTTTCGTTAGGAAAACAGGTCTAGACCAAAACATCTTAGTTTTAGTCCCAGACGGTTTTGTTTTGTTCCATTATGGCTGAAAAATGTCAAAGTGTCAGGAATATCCAACTTGTTCAAATTTAGAGCAAGCTGATTATCATTCATCCAAGCAGAGATAACAGAGAGACATGATCCCAGTCTGGCAATGTATCAAATATACTTATTTTCAACGTCATTATTTTTGTATTTATGTTTTGCTTTTTTATATAAAACGAGTAAAACAGGCCCGTTTCTGACACAAATGAAACGGGCGCTAGCATGGTTTTCCTCAGAGTGTGTATGTTTGAGAGAGGGAGTGTGTGAGTGAGATAGAGAGAGAGAGAGAGAGAGAGAGAGAGAGAGAGAGAGAGAGAGAATGAGTGAGAGACAGACAGACAGAGTGTGTGTGTGTTTGTGCCATAGAGAGAGAGAGTGTGTGAGAGACGGAGAGTGTGTGTGTGTGTGTGTGTGTGTGTGTGCAGGGCCGTGCCTAGGGTCTCTGGTGCCCCCCTGCAGACTATCGGTTGGCGCCCCCCCCCCCCCCCCCCGTCCAGCAGAGCAGGAACAGAAGGGAGCAGGCAAGTAAGCCGGACCTCAGGAAAAAATAGCACTGTATGTATCCCTCATTGATAAGTCTCTGACTCTAAAGTTTAGCAATTTCATTAAAGCAAAATGTATTTTCACATATCACATCCTATCCAAGGAGAATGTTTTATATATGTCACCCGTCTGTGGTAAAACTTCACACAGTATCAAAATACCTCTAATATGTAGTCGTGCCAGCCGAGGAAACTAACTGTGCTCAGCTCACAAGAGACAGAGTGAACATAAAATAAAACTTCATCCTTAAAAGATAATATCGAATGAATGCATGAAGGTGAAGGTGAATATGAATTCCTGTGAATGGAATCAATTTGATTTACAATAAATCCAGATACTACTCCCTCATATATATAACAAAAAATTATTTAAGTGGAATGGAATTATTTGACTGTACTGGTAAACAGAAAGAAATACTCTATTGCATTCTAATCTCCTTTGCACCAAAGGATATAATTCAGATCAAACATTTATCTCTGATCAACTATCTCAGATCAAATATTAAGGTTTCCTTGCTTACAGTCACTTAAATCTACCTAGCCTTTATATAGCTTACAGCATTTAAACACTCTTAAACTGAAATTCACCCTTTTCTATTCTTCATAAACTTCAAGTAATCCTGAAATATTCAGATCCTTTTCTCACTAGAGAAACTTCAATCGCCACCAATCTCTTTTCACTTATATTTTCTCATTTACCACAATCAGGCACTCTTTTATAACTTCAGTCAACAAACACAGGAAGTCACAGCTGGATGTCTCTCTTGGCAAAGGACAGCTCTCACTCTGTTCACTTCCCGGGCAGATTTTGTAACAGAAGCTGATCATCCAATCAGAGAGCGCTATTTGAATGCAGATTAACATACAGACACTCATGGGAATGTTTAGTGAAAAACACCGGACTAATTTGCATATGATTTAAACAAATCTGAGCATATGACAACCAAGTACAGACTCCCAGCACCTGAATTCTGCAATTAGATTTAAGGCAAATACTTTTAAAACTTATTTTTAGCACTTTTAAAATTTCAGGTTCTCTTTAATTTGAATGCTGTTTCAAGCTCTAATTTGAATGCTGTTTCAAGCTCTGAAACTCACCCTGACTGAGGAGCTAGCCCCAAACCGAAGCATAAATAGCAATCTGGTTGTATTCTCACATAACTTGAAGAGCGTGCCTGCCTCAATTAATACTGCTCCTCTGCATGAAAAGGGGAGGGCAGCGGAGATAGGAGAATCACAAGTTCAGGTGAAAGATTTTGCAAGTGGAGGGGCAGTAGCGCCCCCCTGCGGTGCTTACTGCATCAGCACGGCCCTGTGTGTGTGTGTGTGAGAGAAAGAGAGTGAGTGTGTGTGTGTGGGGCTCTGAGTTCCATGACCCCAGTGGTGTGCTGGAGCCGGTTGTTAAATTTTCTTCAGGCTTGCGAGCCGGTTGTTGAAAATAGCGAGCCGGCTCTGGCTCTCCTCCCTCCCTCCTTCCTCCCTCCGGATCCGCCTCACCGCCCGCTTGTTTTTTGAATTCTTCGGGGCAGGCAGTCTTGCCTGCCCGCTTCCAGCGCTGACTGTCCTCCCTTGCTGATTCGCCCTTTAAAAATGGCCACCGAGACTTCTAGAGGCGGCCTCGCGAGACTTCGGCTGAAGTCTCGGCGGCCATTTTGAAGCGCGAGTCGGCAAGGGAGGACAGTCGGCGCTGGAAGCGGGCAGGCAAGACTGCCTGCCCCGAAGAATTCAAAAAACAAGTGGGTGTTGAGGGACCGGATCGGGAGGGAGGGTGGGAGGGAGGAGAAGAATTCACAAAACAACTCGGGAGGGGGTGGCAGGGGGGAAAAGGGAGTCGCTGCTGGGCATGGGTGGATGGAGGTGGTCCCTGGGTATGGGTGCATGCAGGGCAGGGGAGAGGAGGGTCACTGCTGGATATCTGAGTGCATCCAGGGCAGGGCAGAGGAGGGTCACTGGGTATGGGTGCATGCAGGGCAGGGGAAAGGAGGGTCACTGCTGGACATGGGTGCATGCAGGGGAGAGGAGGGTCACTGCTGGACATCTGGGTGCATGCAGGGCAGGGCAGAGGAGGGTCACTGGGTATGGGTGCATGCAGGGCAGGGGAAAGGAGGGTCACTGCTGGATATCTGGGTGCATGCAGGGCAGAGGAGGGTCACTGCTGGACATCTGGGTGCATGCAGGGCAGAGGAGGGTTGCTGGGTATGAGTGCATGCAGGGCAGGGGAGTGGAGGGTCACTGCTGGACATGGGTGCATGCAGGGTAGGGGAGAGGAGGGTACACTGCTGGACATAGGTGCATGCAGGGCAGGGGAAAGGAGGGTCACTGCTGGACATGGGTGCATGCAGGGGAGAGAAGGGTCACTGCTGGACATCTGGGTGCATGCAGGGCAGGGCAGAGGAGGATCGCTGGGTATGGGTGCATGCAGGGCAGGGGAGAGGAGGGGAGAGAGAAGAAATGCTGGACATGGATGGAGGGGAGAGAAGAGTGAGGAAGGAGATGAGATGAGGGGAAAGGAAGAGAGGAGAAAAACTGCACATGGATGAAGAAAATAGGCAGGAGCTAAGGACCAGAAATGAAGAAAAAAGGAGGAAAGAAATAAATGGAAAGGAAGCCCTGGAAACGGAGTTAAGAAGACAGATAGCAGCAGAATCGGATACTGGGCCAGCATGATCAGAAAAACAGTCACCAGACAACAAAGGTAGAAAAAAAATCATTTTATTTTCATTATAGTGTTTGGAATATGTTCACTTTGAGAATCAGGTGCTCAACATTAAAAGTTTATATTTATTTACTTATTTATGGCATTTTATCCCACATTAAACATGAATTAGATTGGAACCTGGGATCATTTAATTTTTTTTCCTGGAGAGAGTAATGCATTGTTCCCCCCCCCCCCCCTGGCTATAGCCAGCTCTGCAATTTTTTGGGGGGGCGCCAAGGTGGACGGGGGGGGGGGGGGGTGCCGAGGTGGACTGGGGAGAGAGCCTGTTGTTAAAAATTTACCAGCACACCACTGCATGACCCCCTCCTTCCCTCCCTCCCTCCATCTCCTCCCCTCCGAGTTCCAGGCCCCCCTTCCATCTGAGGTGCAGGCCCCCCTCCCCCCTCCCTCTCCTCTCCTCTCCTCTCCCTCTCTCCTCCCCTCCGAGTTATTGCCCCCCCTTCCCTCCGAGTTCCATGCCCCCTCCCTCTACTCCCCAGTGTGTTCCATGCCTCCTTTCCTCAGAGTGTGTATGTGAGAGAGAATGAGTGAGAGAGAGCGAGACAGACAGAGTATGTGTGTGTGTGTTTGTGTCAGAGACAGAGAGAGTAAGTGAGAGACAGAGTGTGTGTGTGTCTGTATGTGAGAGACAGTGAGTGAAGTGTGTGTGTGTGAGAAAGTGAAGCATTCAAGCCTTGAAGCATTCGTGTGCTCTGTAAGGCTCCATCTCCTCAATTGACCACACGTAGTTCCGGAACGTTGCAGGAATGCTTCAAGGCTTGAAGGCTTCACTTTCTCGGCTTCAGAATGTTGGAGTTGCATTTTATTATATAGGATGTTGGAATATTGCCTTTGTTTTATTTTGAGGAATTTATATAATTTTTCAAAATCATATTAAAAAAAAAGAAAAAATAATTAGATAAAGTACATTTGAATGCAAAAACAAACAAACAAACAAAAAAACCCCCAAACCAAACCAAACCAAAAAAACCTCATCTGCATAGATATGATATTGCACACTCAGGGGTATGTTTACTAAGGTGAGTTAGCATTTCTAATGCACCCTTAAATTTAAGGCATATTAAACACTAACATGCCTATACATTTCTATGGGTGCGTTAGCGTTTAATGCGCGTAAACCATTTATGCACATTAAAAAAGCTAATGCACCCATAGCAAGCCTTAGTAAACACAGGCATCAGGTTTCTAAGGACTTGACAAATGGGAATAAGGTGCAGGTTAAATATAAGAGCAGAAAATGCAGAGCCTTCTGGAATACTCACATGCAAAGGAAAAATAGACGAAAGAACCTCATCAAAATGTAATTGTGAATCAGAATTAAGGTAAAACTCAAACCAAGCTAAAACAGTATGGAATACTAAATGAAGCAAGCCTACTTATCAAAATAACATGATCTACTTAGGGATTCATTTTTGAAAGAGAAAAACATTTAAAAAGTGGAATAAAGCAGCATTTGGATATTTTTTCTTGCTATAACATCCAAATCGATATTTTTGAAACCCATTCTCCAGACATTTTTCTATGCTGTTCTTCTACAATGCATCCAAATCTCAAAAGGGCATGCCAGGGGCATGTTAAGTGTGGGATCTGGGCATTCCCAAGACTTATGTACTAGACTAGCCACACAGACATCCCTCATAGGGAAGTCGTCCCATCCCCTTTATCATTTTTGTTGCCCTTCTCTGCACCTTTTCTAATTCCACTATATCTTTTTTGAGATGCGGCGACCAGAATTGAACACAATATTCGAGGTGTGGTCGCACAATGGAGCGATACAAAGGCATTATAACATCCTCATTTTTGTTTTGCATTCCTTTCCTAATAATACCTAACATTCTATTTGCTTTCTTAGCCACAGCAGCACACTGAGCAGAAGGTTTCAACGTATCATCAACGACGACACCTAGATCCCTTTCTTGCTCCGTTGCTCCTAACGTCGAACCTTGCATGACGTAGCTATAATTTGGGTTCCGCTTTCCCACATGCATCACTTTGCACTTGCTCACATTAAATGTCATCAGTCATTTAGACGCCCAGAGGGGCGTTTTTGAATGGGAATGACCATCTCTAATGGCGTCCATCTCTAAGGACGTCCCGGCGAAGGGGCGGGGCATCCTGTATTATCGAAACAAGATAGGCATCCATCTTTTGTTTTGATAATATGGTCGGGGACGGCCAAATCTCAGCATTTACTACTACTTTAGAGATGGTCGACCTAAATATTGAGATGGTCGACCTTAGAGATGGTCGTCCCTGGTTTTGGGCAATAATGGAAATCGAGGACGCCCATCTCAAAAATGACCAAATCTAAGGCATTTGGTCATGGGAAGAGCCAGCATTCATAGTGCACTGGTCCCCCTCACATGCCAGGACACCAACCAGGCACCCTAGGGGGCACTGTATTGGACTTCACAAATTGCTCCCAGGTGCATAGCTCCCTTACCTTTGGTGCTGAGCCCCCCAACCCCCCCAAACCCACTCCCCACAACTGTACACCACTACCATAGCCCTAATGGGTGAAGGGGGCACCTACATATGGGTACAGTTGGTTTCTGGTGGGTTTTGAAGGGCTCACATTTACCACCACAAGTGTAACAGGTGGGGGGGATGGGCCTGGGTCCGCCTGCCTGAAGTGCACTGCAACCACTAAAAACTGTTCCAGGGACCTGCATGCTGCTGTGATGGAGCTGGGTATGATATTTGAGGCTGGCATAGAGGCTGGAAAAAATGTTTTTAACATTGTTTTTTGGTTTGGAGGGGGTCAGTGACCACTGGGGGAGTAAGGGGAGGTCATCCCCGATTCCCTCCAGTGGTCATCTGGTCACTTTGGGCACCTTTTCGAGGCTTGGTCGTGAAAAAAATGGACCAAGTAAAGTCGGCCAAATGCTCATCAGGGATGCCCTTCTTTTTTCCAATATCGGCCAAGGACGCCCATCTCTTAATCACACCCCAGTCCCGCCTTCGGTACATTGCCGACACGCCCCCGTGAACTTTGGTCATCCCCGCGACGGAAAGCAGTTGAGGGCACCCAAAATCGGCTTTCGATTATACTGATTTGGGTGACCCTGAGAGAAGGACGCCCATGTCCCGATTTGTGTCGGAAGATGGGTGCCCTTCTCTTTCAAAAATTCCCCTGCCAGTCTCCCAGTCTCGTAAGGTCCTCTTGAAATTTTTCACAATCCTCCCGCGATTTAACGACTTTGAATAACTTTGTGTCATCAGCAAATTTAATTACCTCACTAGTTACTCCCATCTCTAGGTCATTTATAAATATGTTAAAAAGCAGTGGTCCCAGCACAGACCCCTGGGGAACCCCACTAACTATCCTTCTCCATTGAGAATACTGACCATTTAACTCTACTCTCTGTTTTCTATCTTTTGTTTAAATCCTTTTTTATTGATGGCAAGTATAAAACACAACTCATACAACATGGCAAAGCATCAAACACTTGTTTCAATAAACAATCAAGATCAAGGTGTTCAACACCATCATAACATTTTCCCCCCTGTGTTACTCCCCTCCCATCCCCTTCCTCCCCCCTGTTGACCTTGAACAATATAACCTTTCTTGTTTAAGTCTGTTTGATTTTACAGCACTCAGCCTCTGGGACATCCTCCAAATCTAGCAATGCCACCCACTGACTACTACACCCACTTGGGACCTGTTTTCTTATGGCCCCCTGTAAGTGATCCACAGCTCAAACAAGTATGAGCCACTATTCCTGAGTCCCAGCTTTCCAGGTGTACATCTGAGTCACTGACAATAACAATCCCTCGTAAATACTTCCAAACATCAGCCTCCAAGATCTCTTTAACTAAGTACGAGGCAACTAAAGAACGGCCAACAGATACTATCAACGAATGGGTCACAAACCAACCCTGCACTACTAAACCCACTCCCTTCAAACCACCCTAGCCCCCTACCCACCCTCTCCCTCCTGTGTTTCCATGGTGTACTGATTAACAATTCAGAACCCTGCTGCGCGCCACTGGGGTCAATGAGTCCCAAAAGGAGCCCATCTCCGACAAAATTCTTCTCCTTTGGCCGATGTCAAGTCTCCCACCCCCCTGCGCTCCAGCGCACACAAACAAATCATCCTGGATCTCCATTGCTGAAAAGTTGGGGGTTCCGCCACTATCCATTGATGAAGTATCACTTTCTTGCCCATGAGCACCACCCGCTTTAGGAAAGGCTTGAGCCCCACTGCCCCCGGGGTCGCTACTTGAAATATATCAAATAATTGGGATGCATGAGGCGTCCAGGCCACTCCCCAGAGAGCTGACACATGCCCCGCCACTTGCCTCCAGAACTCCATAACGCTCGGGCATTGCCAGAACATGTGGCCAAGGCCCGCCGGGGAGTGGGCGCACCTCGCACAGGCATCATCTGTACGCATGGTTGCTCTCATTGCCCTATGCGGTGAAAAATACATTCGCATTACAAACCCACCTCCCCGCTCCCCCCGTTTTCTATTTCTGTTGATGGCTCTCTCATTCTCCCTGTCTCCTCAGCTCGAAACCTTGGGGTCATCTTTGACTCTTCTCTCTCCTTCTCTGCTCATATCCAGCAGACCGCCAAGACCTGTCGTTTCTTTCTTTACAACATCCGTAAAATCCGCCCCTTTCTTTCCGAGCACTCTACCAAAACCCTCATCCACACCCTTGTCACCTCTCGTTTAGACTACTGCAATCTGCTTCTTGCTGGCCTCCCACTTAGTCACCTCTCCCCTCTCCAGTCGGTTCAAAACTCTGCTGCCCGTCTCATCTTCCGCCAGGGTCGCTTTACTCATACTACCCCTCTCCTCAAGACCCTTCACTGGCTCCCTATCCGTTTTCGCATCCTGTTCAAACTTCTTCTACTAACCTATAAATGTATTCACTCTGCTGCTCCCCAGTATCTCTCCACACTCGTCCTTCCCTACACCCCTTCCCGTGCACTCCGCTCCATGGATAAATCCTTCTTATCTGTTCCCTTCTCCACTACTGCCAACTCCAGACTTCGCGCCTTCTGTCTCGCTGCACCCTACGCCTGGAATAAACTTCCTGAGCCCCTACGTCTTGCCCCATCCTTGGCCACCTTTAAATCTAGACTGAAAACCCACCTCTTTAACATTGCTTTTGACTCGTAACCACTCGCCTCCACCTACCCTCCTCTCTTCCTTCCCATTCACATTAATTGATTTGATTTGCTTACTTTATTTATTTTTTTTGTCTATTAGATTGTAAGCTCTTTGAGCAGGGACTGTCTTTCTTCTATGTTTGTACAGCGCTGCGTATGCCTTGTAGCGCTATAGAAATGCTAAATAGTAGTAGTAGTAGTAGCGTCACATTCTCCGTTACCCTGGAAATATTCAATACATAAGTCTTTAGCTGCTCCCCCCGAAGTCTCAGGGATAACTCATTGTTCCATTGAGTTGCCAGCTTCTCATAATCTACCTCGCCCAGCTGACCCCGCAAACATAAATGATAGTATTTGAGGGGGACTGCCGATTGCGCATCCAAGGCAAATAATTCAAGCAGCTTTTCCCACACCACAGTGGACAGGGAAGCGGACGGGATCGACCGCACATAATGTTGTAGCTGGAGCCAGGCAAAGGAATCACCCGTTACCGTCCCAAATTCCAGTCTCCACTCATCCAACGTCCTCCTCTCGCCATCCTCTGTATATAACTGATGTAGATAGTGCGCACCCCTGCCTCTCCAAGCCACAAATTGGGCCGATGTCGAGCCCGGGGGAAAATCTGGATTGCCCTGCAGAGGCAACAAAGGAGAGAGTCTCGAGGATAGCCCGAAAAAGCGACACACCCACGTCCACGCCCGTCGCAATGGTAAAAACAGAGGCGCGTATGGCCCCAACGACCGGCACCCGCGCGACCTTGCATGCAACCAAGCACTAAAATGCATCGGACTCAACAACAACTTTTCCTCCTCCGACAGGGTGAAGTGACTCGTTCCTCTGAACCAGTCCGAGATATGCCTCATATTTCCAGCTACCGACAATAATTTGACGTTCAATAATCCCCAGCCCCCCTTACTCTTTGGCCGATAAAGTTGCAGCGCTGCCATCCGCGCCCGCTTACCCCTCCAGACGTAACGTGCCACCAGCCGGGTCACCAGCCGCTCATCCTTCCAACTGAGCATCATCGGTACCATTTGTAAAATATAAGTCCATTTGGGCACTAACACCATATTAAATAGTGCCACCCTGCCCAAAGCCGACAACGGCAAAGACTGCCACACCCTTAAAGAAGCCCTCGTACTCTCCCGCAATGGCTCGACATTCAACTCATAAAGCTGATTTAAATCCCCTGAGATCCTCACTCCTAAGTATTTAAGTGGACCTGATGTCCAGGACAAGGGGAACTCTCCCTCCCACCGGCTTCGTATCTGATCTTGAATTGGGAACGCTACTGATTTTTGTAAGTTAAGGGTAAAACCAGAAAAATAGCTGAATTCTTCGATTTCACTCAGAAGGGCAGGGACCGATCTTTGTGGATTCGTCAAGGCCACTAAAATATCATCCGCAAAAGCTAATGTTTTCATTGAGAACGACGAGAAGTCCACACCGCTAACCCCTGGATCACCCTGAATGGATCGCAACAATGGCTCCAGGTATAAAAGAAACAATAGAGGGGACAAAGGGCAGCCCTGTCGGGTTCCACAACACACCTCAAAGGGGGCGGTACGCATTCCATTCACCACTAGCGATGCACTAGGCTTTTCATAAAGCGCTTCTACCGCTTTTCGAAACCATCCCGTGATCCCAATAAAGTCTAACATTGCAAACAGATAGTCCCAGTGCACCTTATCAAACGCTTTCTCCGCGTCTAGGCTAACTAACAGCAGAGGCTCATTGACTACCTGGCTCCGGGCTATTGCAAGGCACACTTTCCTCACGTTCAATGAAGAGTGTCGTCCTCGGACAAAGCCTACCTGCCCTTCCCCAATCAGCGCTGGTATGTGTGGAGCTAATCTATCCGCAAGGATCCTGGCTAAGATCTTCAGATCCACGTTTATCAGGGAGATCGGTCTGTATGAACCCGGCAGGTCTGCCGGCCTACCCGGCTTAGGTATCAGGGTAATCAAGGCATCGTTCGAATACTTGGGAAAGGAACCCTGGAACAGCGATGCTTCAAAATAGTCAAGCAATGGGCCTGCAATTTGTGGGAGCATACATTGATAGAACTCAGACGCATAGCCATCAGGCCCAGGTGCTGTGCCCCTTTTTAACGCCTTGACCACCCGCTGAATCTCTGTCCCCCTCAGAGGGGCATCCAGCTGAGCTACGACGGAAGCCGAGAGGCGGGGCATACCCGAACCCTCCAAGTATTCTTTCATCGAGGGTCCCTCTTGAGGGGCTGGCGATGCATACAAGGCAGCATAATAGTCATGAAACAACTTCGCTATATTCGACGTCTGCGTCTCCTGTCGCCCATCTGGTGCTGTTAATGACGGAATAAACCGATTGCCCCCCCCAGGTTTTCACAAGTCGCGCCAACAACCTGCCCGATTTGTTCCCAAAGCGATGAAACCTAAAGGAGCGGTAAAAAAGGTATTTCTTGGTACGTTCGTGGATGAGGGCGTTCAGCGCCGCCAGAGCCGACAACATCTGCTCTTGACTCTGCGCTGAAGGGGCTGCCGGATGTGCTCGCTTCGCTTCCTGATATATCCGCTCAAGCCGAACCAACCCCTGTGAGATTCGCCTCGAGCGTGCACACATATATGCTATTATATCCCCACGCAACACCGCCTTGGCAGTGTCCCAGTATAACCTAGCATCTGAAATATGGGAACCATTCGCATCAGCAAAGAGCGACCACTTTTTCTGCAAATATTCCTTAAAGTTATCATCTTCTATCAAGTATGACGGGAATCTCCACAATCGCTGTCTCAGCCGCTCCTCACCCAGATCCATGTCTACCCAAATCATTGCGTGGTCCGAGACCTCCATCGGGCCAATTTCCGATCGTACAACCTGTGGAAACAGGGGTGCCGACACCAATATGTAATCCAGTCTGGACCAAGTGCCATGTGCTCGTGACAAGTGAGTGTAGTCTCGGGCACTGGGATTGCACAGCCGCCACGGGTCTACCAAATTTAAAGCTTGACACAAGTAGGGTAAGCCTTTCCCCCCTCCCATTACCGTCCCCGAGGACTGGGCCGAGCGATCCTGAAGAGCATCCAGCACCTGGTTAAAATCGCCCACCACTACCCAAGGCGCTGATGCATGTTGTATTCCCAGGCGCACCAGGTGCTGGAAAAATGAGTGGTCGTACAAATTGGGTCCGTAAACATTTAATAGATAGAAGTCCTGCCCCATAACATTCATCTTCAATAAAATATAACGACCATTCCCATCGCGTGACACCACCTTGACATTACCTTGCATGTTTTTGTGTACCAATACCGCTACTCCCCCCTTTTACCTGTGGCTGACGCAAAGAAGCAGTCCCCCACCCATCGCTGTTTTAATTTTACATGTTCTACGTCAGATAATTTAGTTTCTTGTAAACAAGCTATGGAGGCATTGTGACGCTGAAGAGCCGCTAAAATTTTTGTGCGCTTAATAGGAGAAGTGATGCCACACACATTCCAAGATATTATTCTAGGCAGTGGTAGCTTAGCCAGGATCTCGGATCTGCACTTTAACAAAGACCCAAGCTCTCTGATGGTCCAGAACTCCCGGGTGCCCAGCCTTCGCCCTAGAGCCCAAAACCCTGACCTCTCTTGCAAAGATCTCTCTTACCCCACCAGCCCCCAACACAACACTAAAACCTCCATCAGACACCATGGAATACACAAGACCCAACTGCCCTTCCCCCCTCCCACAATCCAACCCCCCACCCCCCCTTTCCCCCATCCCCCCCCTACCCCTCTCAGAACCATTCCTCTCCATGTAGCCACAGAGAAGCCTGTCTGTGATCACTCAATGATGCCAGGAGGAGTCCCATCCTCCCTCATAACCAATGCGTGCCCATTAGCCATGCCTAAAAGTGTAAGGCACCCTCTTCTGATTGTTACACACAACCCTCAGTTCTCCCAACATTCACACTACCTATGTTGCATAATTCACTCTTTATTGTCCCCGCACACTTCACTCTACATACACCACCTCTGCTCTCTGCACCGATCAGACCGCATTACACCCTTTACACTTAACTTTACACACTATCAGACACTCATTCACCCCCCCCCCCCACGTACCCACCCCCCCAAAAATCTTTAAGGTGCAGTAAAAGAACTCAGGGAAACAGTGCCACAAAAGTGTCCAAATACAAGTCTTTCTCTGTCATTACCAACTCCTCGGGGCAATACGCTCAATTTCTTTAATCCGGTCACCGTTATGGCCTCTCCGAGCTCACTCTCCTGCCTCTTGCTGCTCCGGTTCTCCATTGAGCCAGGACATCGCACTCTCCGGTGTCTCATGCGAGCGCCACTGACCGTTATGCAGAATCTTTAACACCGCAGGATAACGAACTTGAAACTTGTATTTCCTCTCAATCAAGCGTGTGCAAACCTCAGCGTACCGGTGGCGCTTCGCCGCAAGAGCCGCCGAATAGTCTTGATAGACTCGCACCTGGGCTCCCTCATAGCAAACGTCCTCCTTATGCTGGCGATAATACTGAAGAAATGCTTCTTTCTGAGCCGAGTTGAGGAACTTCGCTATTACTGTTCTAGGGCGTCTTTCACCAGCTCGAGCCGCTCCCAGGCGATGCACACGCTCTAGCTTGACCGGGTCCGTCTCTTCCTCTCTCACCACCATCGGGCTCATCCAACTCTCCATTACCCGACGTAGGGATCTCTCCGGTACAGTCTCAGGAATGCCTAGGAAACGAAGATTGTCTCGCCGAGACCTATTTTCCAGGTCCTCTAACTTGTTCTGCTGTTCCACCACCAGCTCTTGGAGTCTTGTCAGTTCCGCGCTATTCCCCTGGGCGCCATCTTCCAGATCTGACACGCGGCACTCTAATTCTCCCGTCCGCCGGGATAAGTCCGTCGTGATTTGTGAAATACCGGTCAGCTGCTCCGATAGACGTTGCAGGCGCGGTTCTAAAGCAAGTACCACCGCGTTAGTCAATTCTGCTATAGCTGCCTCGGTACAGGTAAGCTGCGGGACCTGTCCCTGGTCCGCCATCTTGTCCTCTGCAGCGTTGGCTCTATCTGCCCCTTTTTTAGCCGTTTTTGCAGCCATTCTGCCTTTCGGCGTGAGATATCTGTCCATATGCTCCACCAGGTTTCACTCTAGGCAAAAGGCAGGCCAATTCGGGTCTTTCAGTGTCAATTCCAAGGGATTGAGGATGGGACCCTCGAGTAGAAGGCAGAAAACACGTCTGCCTCCTCTCACTGCATCACGTGATCATCCCTGTTTTCTATCTTTTAACCAGTTTTTAGTCCTGGATGTTTTTATTTTGTCGACGAACTGATGTACAGCTAAGAAGATTTATTTCCAAATACCTGACGTGGCCACTTTTCACTTTTCATAAGGCTGCATCAGGGATTTAATCCACTGTTAACCAGACATACGTATTCCAATTAAAAATCAACAGAATATAACTGTCTGGCCTGCATTCTTGCTTTCACCATTGTCTGCCACTGTTGAGTTTTATTCATTTTGTATGCATTTCAATCATGCATGTCTATTAGTTTTAAAATATAAGTTTGCATGTTTTTCTGCTGTGTCTATTGATTATTAAAGATTTGCATGGCTTTGTTTTCAAGTAATATGTATGCTGTTAAATTCTATATTTTACTCTTATGTTTTTAATTATTTATGTTGTTTTTAATTGAGGACTTCAACTGTGTCTAACTGAATATTTTAAGTTAAATTTTAATGATTTTTAATTGGAATATGTACATCTGGTTAACAGTGTATTAAACCCCTGACACAGCCTTATAGGTGAAACGTGGCTACGTCAGGTATTTGGAAATACATTTTCTTCAGCTGTACATCAGTTGGTCTGCTTTCTTCTGTCTGATGGTTTAGCTGAATGCAGATCGCTGCCTCTTCTGTTTGATTGTTTTTGCTTTGTTCCATTATGGCAAAAAAATGTCCAAGTTTTGGGAACGCCTAAAGCCCACATCCAACATGCCACAACATGGCCCCTTGTGATTTGGATGCAATGCACTGCATACAAACTGCATAGAGAAACATTTTAAAGATGGGTTTCTAAAATAGTGATTTGGACATTTTGGTAATAAAACTCATACCAACCTACCAAGAGGAGTTTGATTAATATAAATGATGGTAGTATGGAGGTGTCCCTTCAAATTGTTGAAAAACAAATTTTATCACCCCTTATATCACTTAAGTCTTAACAAATAGAACCTCAAACCTCCTAGCAAGGAACAATACCAAAGTATTACCAATCCTTTGCATAAACAGGAGTAGGTTAATATCATAGGTTCTGTTTAAGGGAGAAAAAAGAGAAAAAAACCCCAACGCAAAAACTCATGCTACATGAGAAAACCGTATGGGATAAAAAACTCTCTTCCCCTCTTAAAGACTATATATAAATTGTAAATTTAAACGGACACCAAAAAACCCAAACTACCCCAAAACTGACCCCAGCCAGTAAAGGACTACCTAAAAAAGCCCCCTAGGAGGAAGAAAACCTGAAGTTCAATTAAAGATAACATAAAGCATATAGCATAAAGCCTCAAGTAGATATAAAAAGAAACCTTCTCTATCCTGCCGTAATATGTAGTGAATAAAGTTTACTTAACTTAATCCAGGCATGGCAACTTCAGGAGAACTTTCAATCAAAAAATCCCCCCTAAAGGGACTCCGGAGCCCTATAAAATTTCTGCAGCGGCGAAAAAAACCGCCAACATTGGATTTACACACTTAAAACAGTTGCTCCTCAAGGGCTAAATAGAAATATCGAGTGCAATGCTTATTATTAATGAGGTACTACTCAGGAGGTGTGGTTTCCTTCGCTTTTTAGACATCAGGATTGGATACGTTATGACGTTCTTACGTTATGACGTCATGACGTCTTGATACGTTTCTTTAAAAAAGCTTAATTTTATTCGGAGTTCCTGCTCCTGCACCATCTTTGGGATCCATACGACTGACGCTTTAGTTCTCAGTGTGAATTTGGCTTTGTTTTTCCAGATGGATGTCAAGCGCCCTTCCTGAAGCAGCCACGAGGTTGGCGAAACAAGGCGCTCTTGTTGAAGGGTTGGCGGTTTTTTTCGCCGCTGCAGAAATTTTTAGGTAGTCCTTTACTGGCTGGGGTCAGTTTTGGGGTAGTTAACCTACTCCTGTTTATGCAAAGGATTGGTAATACTTTGGTATTGTTCCTTGCTAGGAGGTTTGAGGTTCTATTTGTTAAGACTTAAGTGATATAAGGGGTGATAAAATTTGTTTTTCACCAATTTGAAGGGACACCTCCATACTACCATCATTTATATTAATCAAACTCCTCTTGGTAGGTTGGTATATTTTCTATCAAGTTTATATTCTCCTATAGAAGTTAGAGTTTTTCCTATAATAATTTGGGGAAAATGGCACAAAGTTGGCAAAGTGGGAAAAGGTTCTCTGAGGATGAAAGATCTGCTATTTTACAGGCTCCTACTCTTTCCCAATTGGGGTCTGATGTAGGGTTTGAAACTGAGTGGTCACAAATTCTACTAGAGTTTAAAGAATCAGTCAGATTGGAGCTTCATAGTGCCACCCTGGTTGACTATTGTAAAAAAGAGATTATTCCAAGGGGCTTACGTATGACAAAAGCCCCCAAATTGTTTCCAGATGATCCGGACTTTGTTATCCAATGGAATAGCATTTTGAACCATTGTTCACTGGACTTGATGTTATTGCTAATTCAGACTATTCAAGCGAAATTGTCACATAATAAACCTAACCTTGAAGAAAAGATGGAACATCTTAAGTCCCTAGCGGATTATGATAAATTTAAAGAGGATTTTGACAACAAATTAGATAAATTTAAGAAAGAAATTAAATCAGTCAAAATCAAAAAAATACAAAGAGACCAGAAAGATTACAGTGAGGGCTATGTATATAGTTGGCAGAAACCAGCAAATCTGGATAAAACTCTTGAGAAGGGAAAACGAGTGGGTTTTCAACTGTCATCAAATACTTCCAGTGGTGAGGAAGATAAAGATGACAAAACAGATGGGGAACCACAACGGGGAGGTTCCAGCAGACGCGCAAATCAACGAGGGCGGGGCAATTGGAGATCCCGCAATTGAGGAGAAACGAGCTACAGAGGAACGAGATCTCGACGGAGAGACGACTCGCTGTAATCAATCTCTCAAGTTATTCATTGACTCCGATTGAAGAGCGTGTTTTAGCTCGTGGGTTGTCTTTTGTCCCCACCAATAAACATGTTCCATTCCAATTTAGAGTGGACTTTGAAAAATTCTTAAGAGTACTTCAGTTGAAACTCTTTTTTCATAATGCTCAAGACACCAGGGGAGCATATTCAGACTGTGTAGCTAAAAGTACCTGGATCCCTCCAGGTCCACCTAATTCTGCCCTTACAATATTTAAACAATTGGTTCTTCATGATGTACAACAATTAGAGGATACTCAGTTTTGGGGTAGAGCCAATATGTCACGTCAAGAATTTCAGGCTTTACAGAAATTGAAATTAGAAAAGTCAATTGTGATACGTAAAGCAGATAAAAAGGGGGTGCTATAGTGGTCTTGGATAAATCCGACTATGTGGCAGAAATTCAGCAACAATTGGTGGATAGTAACATCTATCGTAAGCTCACTGAGGATCCTACTTACTGTTTAATTAAGAATTTGCAGGGAGTGACTAAGGAAGCTTTACAACAAGGCTTTCTCACTAAGAAAGAAAGTCAATTTTTGTGTCCTACATATCCGGTTATCCCTATTCTTTATACAGTCCCAAAGATTCACAAAAGATTGCAAGCTCCTCCCGGTAGACCCATTGTATCCTCTAGGAATTCTTTACTGGAACGTGCTTGTAAGTACGTAGACTATTTTTTGCGGCCCCTAGTACAGAACATTCCAGCCTACATTAGAGACACTTCTCATTTTTTACAGATTTTGAGTGGACTAGATGTAAGTCACTCTAGTCTGTTGGTAACCCTTGATGTGTGTTCTTTATACACTTCTATACCACAAAGGGAAGCTTTAGAAGCAGTAAGCAAGGTCCTTGATGAACGTTCCCGTCCTCATTTGGTCCCTACAGATTTTCTCATTCATCTCACTCAACTAGCCCTGTATAATAACCATTTCATCTTTAATGATGAGCTGTATCTACAAATATCTTGGATAGCCATGGGAGCGTCCTTTGCCCCTTCTGTTGCGAATATTTTTATGGGGCAGTTTGAAGAACAGCATATTTATACCAACACAGGATTTGCTTGGGTGCAATATTGCAATATTGGGGCCGCTATATTGATGATGTGTTCCTAGTGTGGCAGGGTTCTGAACAACAATTGAGAGATTTTGTCTCCAACCTCAACAGATGCCATGCCACCATTAAATTTGAATGTAATTTCCATGTGGAGTGTATCAATTTTTTGGATGTTCTTGTCAAGAAAGACTGCGGGGTGTTAAAGACAGAAGTTTTTGTGAAGCCAACGGATAGAAACTCTTTATTGAAGTATGATAGTATGCACCCTTATCATCTTAAACGCAGTTTACCTTATTCGCAGTTCTTGCGGTATCGCAGGATCTGTGATACTACTCAACTATTTAAAGAATCAGCAGGGGAGCTTCAGAGAAAGTTTAAAGATAGGGGATATCCAGATAAGCTTGTGAAACAATCTTACAAAAGAGCTTTGTTTCAACATAGAGACCTTTTGATTCAAGATGATCAACAAAAAAGGACTAAGAATATGGATAGGGTGATCTCTTGTGTTCTGAAGTTTACAAATAGATCTCCTCAAATTTCTGCTATTCTTAGGAAACATTGGAATGTTATGCTCACTCAGGAAGCGTTTCAGGATCATCATCTTAGGCTTACTTATGTTCGAAATCAAAATTTACAAGATCAACTTAGTGTGGCAGATGTATGGTCTAATATCAGTCAATCAGAGGGATACCATCAAAAATGTGGACATTGTTCCATTTGCTCTATAACAGTGGAGAGTACAGAATTTAAGTCTACGGATGGCAAGACTTACAAATTAAAACACAGAACCTCGTGTGAATCAAAAAACGTGGTCTATCTTTTTAGGTGTCCGTGTAATTTGCTCTATGTAGGCCATACCACTCGTCAGTTCAAAACAAGGGTCATAGAACATAGGCACTGTATTACTAATGCCAAGATGGAAGCACCTATGACCCGTCATTGTGAACAAGCTCAACATCAGTTTAACCAGTTACAATGTATGATTATTGATCAAGTATGTATGGGTAAGAGAGGGGGGGATTTAAAAACAATTCTATGGCGTAAGGAACAACATTGGATTTACACACTTAAAACAGTTGCTCCTCAAGGGCTAAATAGAAATATCGAGTGGAATGCTTATTATTAATGAGGTACTACTCGGGAGGTGTGGTTTCCTTCGCTTTTTAGACATCAGGATTGGATACGTTATGACGTTCTTACGTTATGACGTCATGACGTCTTGATACGTTTCTTTAAAAAAGCTTAATTTTATTCGGAGTTCCTGCTCCTGCACCATCTTTGGGATCCATACGACTGACGCTTTAGTTCTCAGTGTGAATTTGGCTTTGTTTTTCCAGATGGATGTCAAGCGCCCTTCCTGAAGCAGCCACGAGGTTGGCGAAACAAGGCGCTCTTGTTGAAGGGTTGGCGGTTTTTTTCGCCGCTGCAGAAATTTTATAGGGCTCCGGAGTCCCTTTAGGGGGGATTTTTTGATTGAAAGTTCTCCTGAAGTTGCCATGCCTGGATTAAGTTAAGTAAACTTTATTCACTACATATTACGGCAGGATAGAGAAGGTTTCTTTTTATATCTACTTGAGGCTTTATGCTATATGCTTTATGTTATCTTTAATTGAACTTCAGGTTTTCTTCCTCCTAGGGGGCTTTTTTAGGTAGTCCTTTACTGGCTGGGGTCAGTTTTGGGGTAGTTTGGGTTTTTTGGTGTCCGTTTAAATTTACAATTTATATATAGTCTTTAAGAGGGGAAGAGAGTTTTTTATCCCATACGGTTTTCTCATGTAGCATGAGTTTTTGCGTTGGGGTTTTTTTCTCTTTTTTCTCCCTTAAACAGAACCTATGATATTAACCTACTCCTGTTTATGCAAAGGATTGGTAATACTTTGGTATTGTTCCTTGCTAGGAGGTTTGAGGTTCTATTTGTTAAGACTTAAGTGATATAAGGGGTGATAAAATTTGTTTTTCACCAATTTGAAGGGACACCTCCATACTACCATCATTTATATTAATCAAACTCCTCTTGGTAGGTTGGTATATTTTCTATCGAGTTTGTATTCTCCTATAGAAGTTAGAGTTTTTCCGGTAATAAAACTCATCCATCTGCCATTTTGTGGATGTTTTTCTGTTTCAAAAATGAACCCCATAATCTGTCATCTAGACCCTGAGAAGGATGTTTTAGTAGTCCTCCTAGATCTTAGTTCAGCTTTTGACCTAGTTGATCATGCTTTACTTTAGAATTATCTCTATATTAATCTAATCTAATCTGGAATCTTTATTCTGCTAAATCCTATAAGGTACAAAGCGGTTCACAGCAGTAGTGATATACTACAAGAGTCAGTATAAACAAATCAACATACATATGTCTGCAATAAAGACATTTTCAATAAGAGTCTAAAAAGAGAACAAGATTTAAGACATCTAAGATCTGATGGAAGAGAATTCTAGCACTGAATGGCTTGGAATCCAAATGAACTTTTTAAAATCCTTGAATAGCATATACTTTTTGGAGAAGGAAAATGAATAACAGACGATGTATATGATCTTAAGAATTTCACATTTACTGGAAAGGAAAATAGTTGAATCATATAGGGCTCCTTTTACAAAACAGTGCAAGTGATTCCGGTGAGGCAAATGCAATGAAGCCCATTCTATTCCTATGGGTGTCATAACATTTGCCATGCCAAAGTTGTTAACATGGCTTTGTAAAATGAACCTATACTCTGGTCCGGCTCCTTTAAAAAGTTTAAAAACAGTACAAGTCAATTTAAAATAATTTTGAGGCTCTATGGGAAGCCAATGCAGTTGGATCAACAAAGGAATGGCACTGTTTTATGACACCGGAAAATTATGCGAGTTGAGACATTCTGTAATGTCTGGAGTTTCATAATTATTAGAGGTTCATAAGTATAAACCGTTTCAATAATCAAAGTACAAAAGAATTAAAGTATGAATTAATATTAAGTCATACTCTTCCAAATAAAGGTCTAATAGTATAAAACTATTGCAATCTGAGAAAGACTGTCTTAATTGCTTTATTGACTTGGAACTCAAAAATAAGGCTAGTGTCCAGAATAAATCCAAGAACTGAGGAAGATTTAACAACCTGTAAATGTAAACCTGTGGTCAATGATAAAGTCTGAGGAACTGATCTATAAGGGTTACTCAACCATAACAGCTTGGTCTTGTCTTTGTTCAGTTTCAGTCCATGCAACCTAGACAAACTTTCTGTTGCTTCAATGCAATCAATCAGTTTAGAGAGTCTTATCACAGTTTTTTTTTAAAATGGACAGGTACAAGCATGTCAACATATGAATAATGTAAAACATCTAATTTTGCAAACTCTCATCAAAGGATGTCATATATACCTTAAATAAAATCAGAGAGAGTGGGGAACCCTGGGGAACACCTCATAAAGGGTTCCAAACAAATCACAAAGAATCATTCATTTTAACTTGATAACATCTGTTGACTAAAAACTCTCTAAACCATCTTAAAGCCACCCCTGAAATGCCCAGACAGCTTAATTTATAAAGCAACACATCATGACCAATGGTGTCAAATACGGCTGTTAAGTCAAATTGAAGGACTGCATTCATGCCTTTTGACAAAAGTTCTGGAGTAATGCTAGGTTTAAAAGAACTGCTCTTAATTGGTTCTGGCATTATTTTTCACTCCAAACCTGCCATCATCATCTGCCTCGATTCCCCTATTTTCCCAATTTGTGTCCCCATGCTTTTCAATATCTATCTCACTCTACTAGCTACCATTATTCAAGAGGAGTGGCCTAGTGGTTAGGGTGGTGGACTTTGGTCCTGGAGAACTGAGTTCAATTCCCACTTCAGGCATAGGCAGCTCCTTGTGACTCTGGGCAAGTCACTTAACCCTCCATTGCCGCATGTAAGCCACATTGAGCCTGCCATGAGTGGGAAAGCATGGGGTACAAATGTAACAAAAAAAAAGATCTAGGAGTTACCCCTTTCATTTACACAGATGATATGTAGCTTCTACTTCTTCTTCACTCTGGATTCTATTTTCCAACTCCATCTCACTAATAGTTTCTCCTTGATAGCATCTTGGATCAACATAAGTTGGGACCCACATAAGTATTTCTGACTACTCCCAACCTCCACCCCCCCCCCCCGATTCTGATCCCCCCCCCAGAACATCACAAACTCCCTTTCTGATCCCCTCATCCTCCCAGAATACCAGGTTAGAGATAATAATAGCCATTTTAAGAAGGCAGTCACACTGGTCAAAAGGAAGTGGGCAAAACTCCTTCCCATTTTCTCATTAGACCACCAGGAATTGGGCAGGTAAGCCCAATACAATCCTAGAAGGGGGTTCTTGATGGCCTGAAGTTTGGGAAGGAGGGGGACACTGGGAATGGGTCTTGATATTCTTCAGGGATGTGGGAGGAAGAGAGGGTCTCTGGGAGGGGTGTTCATTTTCTTCCAGAAGAGAGGGAGAGAGAGGGATCCTGGGACAATCTTGATATGTTTCTGGGATGGGTGGGAGAGAAAGAGAGAGAGAGAGAGAGAGAGAGAGAGAGAGAAAGGGGAATCAGAAGAAGGGGTTTCAGATGTTCCAGGGAGGTGGGAAGGATCGGCACACTTAGGCTGGGATTCAGAAGTTATGTGGGTGCCAGCCGATATTCAGTTCAAGCACCCACATAGCTAAATAGCCAAAGTTAGGACTGGTATTGATGTGACCTATTTGGTCATTTAGTTATGGTGGCACTGGCACTGTATTGCTACCAGCTGTCTCCTGACCCCATCTCCGGAACATCCCTCTCTGGCCTACTTACAAACTGGCTGGTCAGGCCGATATTCAGTGGCACTTCCCTTTTAAGTGCCACTGAATATAAGCCTCCTCTCCTACCCACTTAAATTGCTTCAAATATCAACCCCTACATAGAAAACATGAAGCACAAAATACAGCGAACCAAACTGTTCACAAATCCTACCTTTCAACTCAATTGAATTCTCTATGCCTGGGTAGAGTTACTGTTCACTCTGTCCATGCAGCACCAATAGCGAGAGAAGGAGCTTGCCTAGGGATGTTCATTCATTTGAAGTGTCAAGAAATGGCAACAACATTTTCCATGCCATTTCATGTTGCTGGCAAATGAAAACAAACAGAGAAAACACAAAATGCTGAGTTTTTTTTAATATGCTTTCAGTAGTGCATTGCTGCATGATGACAAAATGGAACCTCCCCTCCCGAGCAGAAGGAATATTCCTGGAAACAACAAAGGAAACAACATGAAAGAAAAAATTTCTGTCTGCACACCCCTGTGCTTGTAAGCACTAATGTGTGCTTATCGTAGGTTAAAAAGCACTACCACGGGGTGCGCTCAGCCATCCCATGGTAGTTTTGGGATTGGTGCATGCCAACCATGTGCTAAAAAATAGAATGTATCTTTAGCACTGGGGACATATCTGGAAGCGGAGAGTAGGCGTGTTCTGTGCTAATCAGAGTATCTACATCTCTGCACGCTAACCAATTACCACATAGTAGAAAGGGCTCACGAGTTAATGGGGAAATTAGTGCATGGCCATTAATAGGAAAATGAGGCCATTTCACTGCTGTGCTAAAAGTGGCTTCAGCGCTGGCCATTTTTTAATGCTGCTTAGTAAATGCGCCCATACGGGTTTTTTTCAAAGAGGAGACTAGAGAAAAACAGTACTGTGCCTGTGTACAATAGTACACAGGTGAGAAATCATTATGTCCTATAAGTATTAGCATTCAGTCACTATTGTGCATTATGGAGCATGATTAACTTTTATATGGATGGTAACATTTGGGATCACTCATTTCCTGTATATCATATTCTGCATATCATTACCTTAGGGAATCATATAAAATTTAGTTTTAATGCACATGCTAAAATATTTCGTACTTCTATGCTAAAATAATTTTAGTATGAAACTGAGGGGTGCTTTTATATTTCGATGGGTATCTTATAATTTCTATTATATTTCTATGGGCATCTTATCATTTAGCGCACGCTAATCATTAGCACGTGCTAAATCTGTTAGCGCACCTTAATCAAAAGATCCCGTGATAGTGAATCAGTTTATGTTTTTGTTTTTTGATGCTTGATATATCACCTTACAGGACCTACCAATCAAAGTGGTCTACATATAAACAAAGAGGAAAAGGAACACCAAGTTATTGACAGGAAGGAATACCAATGTAATCCATGCTTAAGGGCTGGAGGTGGATGTAGAAGTCACCAAAACTCCATTTATGAAAATCCAAGCTATATAGTAACCCTTTGGGCTTATTTTTCAAGAACTGGATATAAATTTGTTTATTCATTCCAGCTGATGTATAACTCTGTATGTGACTTTTCATTCAACTGAATTTGGCATAATTAAGCCCTTGCAACATCAGACCAACTGTAGTGTACAGTGCAGGGATGAGCCATCTGGAACTTATTAAAATATATTTCCTCTTCAGAACAGAAGAGAAAGAGGAGAAGGTTAAAAATATCACGTGTAGAGGGGCGTTTTTGATATCACGTCAAAATAGCGAAAACAAACCCATTTTTCGGAAAATGTGCAAAAAAACTAAGCCATAATGGAAGAGATGAATAAACGTTTTTCTGATATTAGAAAATATACTAAAAAATGTTTTAAAAAAAAGGCACATTGAGATAAACGTTTTGAGATAAATGTCTCCACCAATCAGAAATCCACTATTCAGAATGTGCAATGACGGTAGTAGTTCCTGCATAGAGAATACATCTGGTGAAATGGCAGGACATTCCCTCTACATGCAAAATGTGCATATATATATATACCTCTGCATGTGGAAGAACATTCCTCATTGAGGATAGCAATGTCTATGCGCAAAGAGACAAATTTCTTCATGCAGGAGTCTGAGCTCCTGGTCCTCTTGTGTCTCGGACAGAGGAGAGAGATATTTAAGCACCACCTACCACCTCACAATATCTCTATGAGGGCATGGAGAGGAATCAGGGGTAGCTATTCTGTATGTGGCCTAGCATGTAAATGCAAAGGAGACATTCACATGTGTGGGGCATGTGCAGTGCTGCCACCTACATGCACCACTTACAGAATACTGTATATGCACTCTTGCTGCCATTAGGCAACCGTAGTACATCAGGTCTATGACTGGTGTAACTGTGGGCACCTAGATATTTGGATATACAGGTTTCCGCTAGTATTCTAAAATAGAATCTACGCACCCAGCATTAAGGTGCCTAAAATTAGGTGCCCACTTACAGAATTATCCCTACAATATATTATTCATAAAAAAATCTGACCATTTAGACTCCTGTTTGAGTCCTCTGGCAATAAGAGTCCTCAGTGAAAAATCTAACACCGTTCTCTTCTTAGTAGTTCTTGTGCACTATAGTCTTGTCGGTACTGGGCATGATCATGCAAAACTTCACTAACCCCAAAACATAGGTCTTCCATCTTATATTGTTAAGCAGACCACTGAACCACTAGAGGGGAATTCATCTGAGAACACCAGACCTGGCAAAGATCTTCCAAAATACAAATTATGACAGTGCGTGTAATCTTACCCACATTCTATAATGAACACAGAAGTAGTGCAATCCAATGAGAATTTAAGAACATAAGTTTTTTTTGGATATCTCCTATACTAACACTTTTTACTCATTCAATATCCCAGATGGTATACACCTCCTTTCTACTGTGACTTGGTGTGATCCTGGGTGAAGAAATATACAGGATTAGTTAGGGTCTTGCAAGGGTCATTTATGCATCCAAATCAATGCCAAAATGTACAGATATATACGTCTTTTCCCACATATTAGGGCAGTGTTGTTTGAAATTGGAGTGCAACATTTCCAGAGTTATCAGTACCCTGCAGTTTTCTTGAGAGACAGCCATGATTTCACTACTCACCCAAGACCCAAAATGGAGACACAGCCAATTCCACAGGCAGCAGTAACAACAGGGTCAATATTTCATAAAGAGGGTGCACTCTTTCCTGATAGTGGAAATACCACACATGCATGAAGTATTGTATATGTGCAAACTAGTGCATGTACAAACGGGGGAAAAGAGTGCACCCTCTTTATGAAATAGTGTGCCCTCTTTCCACAGTGTGCACTATTTCCCAAGAGTGTACACTCAGCAACTGACAAAATGACAAGATGAAAATTCCTGTAAACAACATGAAACAAAAACTTTCTGGCTGTCCATCCCTACCTCTCACCTGTCAGGACCCAGGAGGTCTCCTCTTTCATACAACCTAAAACCCCAGAGCTGCTCTGCATCTAACCCCTACATTATTACCCTTTCTTTACATATGCACATACATAACCATGTTTTTTGAATTAACAGAGGACTCAGTAGTTACTTCTTTGTTGTATTTTCCAAAAGAATGTATTGGGGTCATGATGTTAAACCGTGAATACATTAGTGGTTCAAAACACGAGAATATATTTACAGTGCATATATTTGGAATACTTTGGCAACAAGTAAGTCATCTCTTTTAGCCAGACGTCTCCATTAAATGAGGCTTTCTACAGTTTCCTTAAACATAGACATGATAATCCCCTGTTATAAAGTAATTAGCATACCTTTGAACTGGAGCTGCAGATTACATGCATAATAATTTCTACAATCTGTAAAGAATGATTTAAGAGGAATAAAAATAGATTTAACTTTCTTTCATAGTGATGACCTATTGACCTCATGAATAGCTGGCAAAACCAGGACAGGGGCCTTTTCATGCTTTTTCTAGCTTTCAGCTGGATACTTCATCTAGTCCCTGTGGAGCAGAATTTTAGAAAGAACATTCAGTTCAGAATATGGATGTCCAAGTCTGTATGTGAGATACGGATGTCCATTTCTCATCTATTTTAGAACAGGATCTGCTGACATACAGCCTGTTCTAAAATACATGAGAAATGGATGTAAAGTACTGACTATGTCCAACATGAACATCCATTTTACAAACTGAAACATCCAAACTATGAACAAGGCAAAACAAGGGACAACTTTGAGGCAGAATAGGAACATCCATATTATAAAATGGCCACAGAGCGATTAGAAGAGTTGCCTAATGGTTAAAGTAACCAGCTGAGCACCAGTGTAGAGATCCAAAGGATGCAGGTTCAAATCCTACTGTGTATAGTATTCTTTTCTGTTTTTATTATTATTAAATCTTTTTATTAAGACTTATGAGAGGAAATAACAGCACCCACCCACCCAACTTCTGCATAGCGGATAATAATAACAATAAGCTGAAGATGTTCAATAATCACATAGGTCAAGCGCCTGTGCTCTTATGATCCCAAACCCCCTGAAATTCCCTCCAGTTTCCAGCCTGAGAGCCCATGAGATACAAAAGGAAGCAGGATCCTAGTTATGAAAATGGTTCAAAACCTGGCTATGGGCTTTGAGAGATATCTTCCGAAGATAAGAATCCCAGATTGATTAAAAAAAACTTTGTTGTCATTTAGTAGAGAGCCAAGCCTCATAGGACTCCCACAACCTTAGTTCATGCAGTTTGTTCCGCCAGTACCAGAAGGGCGAAGGGTGAGGTGACAACCAATGGTTAAGGATACGTTTGACCAAGGCTCTGTAGAACCACGATAGGGACACTTCAACCAATGCATCACCCTCTAAAAATTCATGCAAAGAACCGCTAAACTGCAAGGATAAGCTCTGGATGACAAGGAGGACACTTAATGAACAAACTCTGTCCAAAAGCAAACAATTGTTGTAGATCTGGAAAACTCAACACTGATCCATTTTCCTGCATCATATGTTCCAGGAGGGCGATACCTTTCTGTACCTGCACCTGAAGATACCAGTGCTTGAAGATCCCAGTATCCATATCTGGTATAAAATCAACATTCCCTAATAAAGGCAAAAAGATTCTATAGTGGCCTCTTGATTCCAAAGTGGCAACTGCTCTCTCCGGGCGCAAGAGGAGACAATTGTGCACCCAGGGCTATAACCGAACAAGCCTTTCATGCAAAGTAGAATTGAGATGCAAAAAAGAAAATAAATCTTACTCGAACGGAACATCCAACAAAACTGGATCACCAACTGCTGTAGTTATTTATTAACCGCCTTTATGAAGAGATTCACCCAAGGCGGTGTACAGCAGATAGAGTTTAACATAAGACTTACATTTTTGCTAACTGCATAACAATAGTAAAATGACCAACAGGCTCATTTTTAAAAGAGAAAAATGTCGAAAAAGTGACACATCTACATTTGGATGTTTATCTCACAAAGACGTCCAAATAAATATTTTCAAAACCTATTTTTAGACATCTTTCTCTGAAGTCCGTCAGGACATCTAAATCTCAAGGGGGCGTGCCAGGGGTGTGTTCAAGGCAGGACTTCGGTGTTCCTAAGACTTAGACGTCTTTCAGCCATAATGGAACAAAACAAAAATGTCCAAGACTAAGATGTTTTGAGCTAGAGCTGTTTTCATAGTACATAGCAGCATTGGGAATTGAACCCACTTCCCCAGGATCAAGGTCTGATGCACTAACCACTAGGCTACTCCTCTAATCCACACAAGAGGTGCTCCAAATGACCAGATCACCACTGGAGGAAATTGGGGATCACCTCCCCTTACTTCCCCAAATCACAAAACATTTTTCCAAACAGCATTTTCAAAAGGAAAAGATAGATTTTTTTTTTTTTGTAGAAAATGACTTTTCCTGTTCTGATTTTGGACATTTTACAAAAAACATTCAATTTCAGACTTATATGTCATATCCAAAAATGCTGCTTGTGTATTTGACTTGCCCAATGTCACAAAGAACAGTAGTGGGAGCTGAACCCACGTTGCCAGGATCAAAGCCAGCTGCACTAACCATTAAGCCACTCCTCCTTGGTGTTGAATGTCTTGCATTTGGGCATCTTTTGTTTGAAAAGGGACAAAAAAAAAAGGATGTCCAAATCACAAAACGTCCATAACATTTTCTAACACAAAAGATAGATGTCTATCTTTTTCGAAAATGACCTTCTTTCCTGTTCAGAGTTTAGACGTTTTTGTAAAACGTCCAAATTCTGATTTAGACGTTCTATCAAAAATGCCCCTTCAAATATAAACATAAATAAAATAAATGAGGTAAACTTGAAAACAGCAAATTGAAACCTAATAATAGAACTACCATGAAACAGTATAAAAATATGCACATTTAACAGCACTGTAATTCAAAAACCAGATATATAATGCAGTTATCATAATACTAATGATACACCTCATAAGTATGAATTAGAATGTTCAACTAAGATAGATATGATGCTAATTCTTTTCTACACTACAGTTTACCATATAGCTGAGGGACCAAGTGCAGCTATATGATGGGGACAAAATGCATGGTACAGAGTCAGTTGTTATAAATAGATGGTTGGCTGATCTCAAGGCAAGTTCTGTGTAACAGTTTAACAAGAAATGAACTGATCTAAGTTATAGTGTGTGTAGCAAGCTAGTCCAGGTGAAGAATGAGTGTACAGTCAGCCAGACTATGTATTAAAGGCTTGGGAGAAGAGCCAGGTTTTCACTTGCTTCCTGAAGCAGAGGTAGTCTCAAGTTATACATAGCACCTCTGGGAGTAAATTCCAGAGTGTGGGGGCTACTCCTGAGAAGGCTCACTGGCAGGTATCACATTGTACAACTTCTTTTGACGAGGGTACAGGTAATGATGGTCCTTGAGAGGATCTTAGAGGTCTTAAAGGTGTGTAAAGGGCTAACTTATTCTTTAAGTATTCTGGCCCAGTTTGATAGAGGACCTTAAAAATCAGAGTTTTAAATATAGCCCTGTAAGGTACTGGTAGACAGTGTAGCTTTTGCAGGACGTTTGTGATGTGGTCATGCCACTTGCAGCCTTCTATCAGTCGTGCTGCAACATCCTGAATTAGTTGGAGCTGAAACAAACACTTTTTGGTTTACAGTAGTCAAGTCATAATGTTATCATGGCCCACTTGTCTTTTCAATATATGGAGAGAAATTTTGTAGCTGCCATAGGTGATAGAGAAAAGTTTTGAAGGCTGTTTGAATTTGTGGTATCAGAGTGAGCGATGAATCTAGCAGTATCTCAAGATTCCTGACCTGTGATTTTAGGGGGAATTCATATTTCCCAAAATGTATTTTGAAGTTGGGTATTTGTCCACTTGTGTTTGGTACACAAAGAATATCTGTTTTATTTGGGTTCAGGCAAAGTTTATTGTTGTTTGCCCATTCCTGAGTTGCGGTTAGGCAGTCATTCGGTTTACTCAGAGCTGTGGGTAGATTTGGTTCAGTGGGCATGAGTAGTTGCACATCATCAGCATAGATGTAGAATATTGTGCCCATTGACCAAAGCAGCTCAGCCAGAGGCTTGAGGTAGATATTAAAACAGGAGACCATGGATCTATGTGGCACCCCACAGTCCAGTGCCCAAGGTAATGATGTGCTGATGCTGAACTGAACTAATTGTTGTCTACCTGACAGATAGGATTTATACCAAGTAAGTACTGTGCCACTGATACCTATTTCTGTAAGTCTTGTAAGCATGATATTGTGATCCACGGTGTCAAGGGCTGCCAAGGAATTGGCAACACTAGTATTGAGGCAGATCCCCTTTCATGGTTTCTGTGCAGATCATCAAGAAGGGACACAGGAAATTTTGCTGTCCATACCCAGGTCTAAAGCCAGATTGATATTGGTCTAACCAATTACTTTCAATTAGCCAGTCGAGTTGACTGTACACTGTCCATTCTATAAGTATTGCCAGGAAAGGAATGTTAGAGACTGGTTGGTAGTTTTTGAGCTTGTCCTGGTCCAGTGAGCTCTTTTTCAGTAGGGGGCGCAGCACAGCTCTTCTTGGTATTGTTGGCAGCTGCCCTTCCATAGGAGAAAAGTTAACAATTTTAGTGCCCCCTTCAATGAGGCCTGTGCTCACTTGTTGTACAATCTTTCCTGGGCAAGGATCAAGAGGGCAGGTTGTAGGCCATAGACCTTTCAGGATATTTTCAAGATCTTCCTCTGTGAGCTGCTTGAATGAGTCCCAGATGACTGTGCATGGAGGAGAAGAGGGAGTTTTCTCTTTATTAGATGGTGGGAGCTTTGATGGGACTGCCTGTAGGTCCTGATGGAGACCTTTAATTTTGTTGGCAAAGTAAGTGGCAAAATTATTGCTGGTTAGTTGTGACTGGGAAGGCTGATTCTGTTGTGGGGTTTACAGTAGGCTGTTTACTATTTTAAATAGCTGCTTGGTTGAATTTGCAGCTTGTTCTATGTGTTGAGAAAAATATTGTTTTTTGACTGTTGTTATGGCCTGGCAGTACATTGTCATATGTATCTTACAGTTGAGCCTGTCTTCATCTAGATTAGATTTTCTCCATTTTCCTTCAAGTTGATATCCGTGATGCTTAAGGATCTGCAGTTCTGGGGAGAACCACAGGGAATGTTTGTTTGTGGAGCATAGGACCGTCTTTAGAGGGGCCATTTTTACTAATGCCATTGCTAAGCATGCATTCCAGATATCAACTTGTTCTGACACTGTCATCATCTTTTCATCTGCATGGAGGTAGGACAAGGCCTCCAGGAAGTTTTCAGCAGTCAGATTTCTCATGTCTTGGATTTCCTTCCAAACTTTGATTGGTCTCATTTGTTTTATGTAGTCCTTAATAGAAAATTTGATTAGGAAATGATCAGGTGATAATAGGGGTGTTATCTCTATGCTACCAGCATTGTGTTCCAAGATGTCAACACCTTTGCAGAACACCAAGTCTAGCATCTAGCATATGGTCCTTTTCATGGATTGGAGATTTCATCACCTGAATGAATCCTAGAGCTGCCATTGTATCAAGGAAGGTAGCAGTAGTGTTGTCTGGAGTTTCAATGTGTAGGTTAAAGTCTCTCATGATGAGTAACTTAGGTTACCTCAGTCAGCAGATTCAGCAGTTCTTGCACAGATGATGTGGTGTTGCAAGGTGCTCTGTAGACCACGAGCAGCCACATTGAGTGAAGAAAAATGTATCCAATTCGTTTTAAGTTTACTACATTGTAGCTTCATCGCATGCCCCCCTAGTCCTAGTATTTTTGGAAAGCGTAAACAGATGCTTCACATCCACCCGTTCAACTCCACTCATTATTTATAGACCTCTATCTTATCTCCCCTCAGCCACCTTTTCTCCAAGCTGAAGAGCCCCAGCTGCTTTAACCTTTCCTTATAGGGAAGTCATCCCATCTTCTTTATCATTTTCATCGCCCTTCTCTGCACCTTTTCTAATTCCACTATATCTTTTTTGAGATGCGGCGACCAGAACTGAACACAATATTTGAGGTGCGGTCGCACCGTGGAGCGCTACAAAGGCATTATAATGTCCTCATTTTTGTTTTCCATTCCTTTTCTAATAATACCTAACATTCTATTTGCTTTCTCAGCCGCAGCAGCACACTGAACAGAAGTTTTCAACGCATCATCAACGACGAGACCTAGATCCCTTTCTTGGACTGTGACTCTTAATGTGGAACCTTGCATGACGTAGCTATAATTTGGGTTCCTCTTTCGCACATGCATCGCTTTGCACTTGCTCACATTAAACATCATCTGCCATTTAGATGCCCAGTCTCCCAGTCTCATAAGGTCCTCTTGTAATTTTTCACATTCTGACTCAGACAGGTGGGGGATGGAGACTTTTGCAAAGGTATGCTAGCATTTTTTAGTGCGCCCTAAAAATGATCATGTGCTGTGTAGATGTCCATAGGGATATTATGGGCATCTATATGTTTAGCGCGCACTAAATATGCTTATTGGAATGTATAAACCACCTTTATATTATGTGGTCTCTCTTCATGAAAGTGGGAATAGAGATGAGGTGGGATACTATAGGCCGGTAAGTTTAACTTCAGTAGTGGAAAAGATAATGGAGACACTGCTGAAGGAAAGGACAGAGAACTTTCTACAATCCAATGGGTTGCAAGATCAGATGCAACATGGCTTCACCAAGAAAGAATTTAAGAAGAAACGTACCATAGAGGGAAATACAGAACAACTATCAAGAAAAATTGGAGATCTGCAGTGGCGTACCAAGGGGGGGGGGGGGGGGGCGGTCCGCCCCGGGTGTCAGTGGGTGGGGGGTGGGGGGGGGGGGTGATCCGCTTCACTTCCGCTGCTCCCACTTTACCTTAAAATTTTTTTTTTGAAGCGTCGTTGCAGGCAGTGCCTTACGTCTGCCCTGCTTGTTGTAAAAGAAGTAAATCTCTTCGCTTCGTCGTTGTCGGGCCTCACTATGTCCCGCCCTCGCGGAAATTACCTCAGAGGAGGGCGGGACATAGTGAGGCCCGACGACGACGAAGTGAAGAGATTTACTTCTTTTACAACAAGCAGGGCAGACGCAAGGCGCTGCCTGCAACGACACTTCAACAAATTTTTTTTAAAGGTAGGGTGGGAGCAGGAGAGTCGGGTCGGGTCGGGGTGGGCTCCTCAGATGGGAGAGGGGTATTGTGGGGGTTCTCACATGGGGAGGGGAGGGGGTTTTCATATGGGAGAAGGGGACTGAGTGGGGAGGGGGTTCTCAGATGGGAGAGGGGTGTTGTGGGGGTTATCACATGGGGAGGGGAGGGGGTTTTCATATGGGAGAAGGGGACTGAGTGGGGAGGGGGTTCTCAGATGGGAGAGGGGTGTTGTGGGGGTTATCACATGGGGAGGGGAGTGGGTTTTCATATGGGAGAAGGGGGCTAGAGTGGGGAGGGGGCTCTCAGGTGGGAGAGGGGTGTTGTGGGGGTTCTCACATGGGGGGAAGGGGTTTTTATATGGGAGAAGGGGACTGGGGATGGGGGTTCTGGGGATTCTCAGATGGGAGAAGGACTGGGGTGGGGTGGGGGTTCTCAGATGGGAGAAGGGGACCGGGGTGGGGTGGGGAGGGGTTTCCAGATGGGAGAAGGGGACTGGGGTGGGGAGGGGGGTTCTGGGGATTCTCAGATGGGAGAAGGACTGGGGTGGGGTGGGGGTTCTCAGATGGGAGAAGGGGACTGGGGTGGGGGTTCTCAAATGGGAGAAGGGGGCTAGAACTGGGGTCTGAGAAGGGGTCATGATGGAAAATGGGGCATGCCTGGGTCAGGTGGGAGAATGGGTAGGGCTGAAAAGGGGGGCAAGGCATGTGGATGAAAGGGGCTGAAACTGGGGGCTGAAAGGAGGGTAGGTGGGATAAGGGGGCTAGTACTGGGACTGGGGGCTGAAAGGCGGCAGGGGGCTGAAATTGTGGGGACTGGGGGCTGAAAAGGAGACAGGAAGAAGTGGCTGGGGCTGAAGCTCAGGACTGGTGAGAGAAAAGGGCTGGGGTTGAAACTGGGGGCTAAAAAGGGGACAGGGAGAAGTGGCTGGGGGCTAAAGCTCGTGACTGGAGGGAGAAAAGGACTGGGGCTGAAACTGGGGACTGGTGGGATAGTGGGGCTGGAACTGGGGGCTGAAAAAAAGGGGCAGAGAGAGTGGACCGATCCTGGATGGAAGGGGGAGGAGAGGGAGGGCAGACCCTGGATGGATGGGAGAGGGAGGGCAAATGATGGATTGAAAGGGCAGACAGTGGATGGAAGGGATAGAAAGGGCAGACAGTGAATGGAAGGGGGAGAGAGAGGGCAGACAGGGGCAGAGATAGAGGGCAGATGTAGATGGAAGGAGCAGGTTGAGAGGGCAGACATTGGATGGAGGGGACAGCAGAGAGGGCAGACACTGGATGGCAGAGAGAGAACAAAGACAGATGCTGGATGGAAGGAAGACAGTGAAAAGAAGATGAGGAAAGCAGAAACCAGAGCCAACAAACTGTAAAGAAAATATATATTTGTATTTTTTTTTTGCTTTAGGATAAAGTAGTATTGTAGCTGTGTTATTGTTTATAATAGAACATGTAAACAATGTAATCTTTTTATTGGACTAATTTTAATACATTTTGGCTAACTTTCGGAGAACAAAACCCCCTTCCTCAGGTCCGGATAGGATATTGTAACAGCACTATACTGTATTGACCTGAGGAAGGATGTTTTGGCCTCTGAAAGCTAAATGTATTAGTCCAATAAAATGGTATTATTTTATTTTCTATATTTGTTTTATTTCTATTTGTTAATTTGTAAAGTGGTGATTGGTACTTGTTAGTTTTTTCAAATTTACATCTGCTGTCTTTATATTTTGCACAGTACTAGGGGACATTTTCTGTTTCTGTGGTGTTGCATTGTATGTAGAGTCTGGCATCTTGGGGGTTCAGTTTAATTTTTGTCTAAATAGAAAGGTTATTATTGCTTATTCTATAGTGGATTAGGGTGTATCTGTGTTTGTGAAAAAGACATGGCTTTCAGTTGGCATTGACTGTGCAAGATGGACGATCTGTGTTATTCTGCCTGGTTTCGTTTTACAGTAGGTGAATTGATGTTCTAGTGCTCACTGTAGTGTTTAAGATGCTTTCCTTTTCCTTGTGTGACTTGTAGAAATTACTGCTTATGGTATGCTAGAATTGCTCTATAGGTCCTGAGTGTTTTGTATTCTCGGCATGCCTAGTACTAGATTTTGGAGGGGGGGGGGGGGGGTGTTAAAAAATGACCGGCCCCGGGTGTCAACTACCCTAGGTATGCCACTGGAGATCTGCATTTGTTTTCAGATGAATGGTAAAATGTGACAAATGAGGGCATTTTCAGTTCATATACCTTTGCCAAATCATTTTTCATTCCATTTGTTTCTGGTTAAAATCATACCCATGGGAGGTGGGCGGCAGACAAACTAGATCCATTTTGGGGAGAGAAGGAAGAAGCACAAGGCACTTCACCAATCATGTTGAAACTTCTTGATAAGCGGTTAAAGAAGCCTATCTTTGCCACCCTCCCCCTCAAATCCCATGCCTGATGATATCATCAGAACCTGATTAGTAAAGTAAAATAAAGCAGAGCATGGCACTATTTACAGTTTTTTTTTTAAGTTTTTTTAAAGACAGAGAAAATTACTTTTCTGAAGTTCAGTTGCTATAAAAAATACAGAAATAATTTTTAAAAAATCAGATAGGGATCTCAGAGACAGCTACTCAGCTAAGTAACACTTTATGTCAGAGACACAAACAAATGACTTAAAGGCAGCCTCTTTAACTTCCAAACTGCTTCTTAGTAGTGAAAAACTCTTACCAGAGAAATGGCTTTCAGGGACAGCTGGGCAACACTATTTGTGTGTCAAATGCAGAAAGATTTTTTTTTTTTAAATCCCTCACCCATTTTGGCTGCAAAGGCAAAAGAGACTACATGGAGGGGCATAATTGAACGAAAACGCCTATCTCCATGGGCGTTTATCTCCAAGAACGGGTCCGTGAAGGGGCGGACCGAACCGTATTTTGGGAAAAAATAGACGCCCATGTTTTATTCAACAATGTGTGAGCTGGGCGTTTTTGTTTTTCAGCGATAACGGAAAATGAAAGCGCCCAGCTCAAAAACGAATAAATCCAAGGCATTTGTTCGTGGGAAGGGGCCAGGATTCGTAGTGCACTGGTCCCCCTCACATGCCAGGACACCAACCGGGCACCCTAGGGGGTACTTTTACAAAAACAAACAAAAAGGTAAAAGAGCTCCCAGGTGCATAGCACCCTTCCCTTGTGTGTTGAGCCCCCCAAATCCCCCTCAAAACCCACTGCCCACAAGTCTACACCATTACTATAGCCCTAAGGGGTGAAGGGGAGCACCTACATGTGGGTACAGTGGGTTTGGGGGGGTTGGACGACTAATAAGCATTAAGCAGCACAATTGTAACAGGTAGGGGGGATGGGCCTGGGTCCACCTGCCTGAAGTCCACTGCACCCCCTAACAACTCCTCCAGGGACCTGCATACTGCTGTCAGGGAGCTGGGTATGACATTTGAGGGTGAAAATAAAAAGTTGAGAAACTTCATTTTTTGTGGTGGGAGGGGGTTAGTGACCACTGGGGGAGTCAGGGGAGGTCATCCCCGATTCCCTCCAGTGGTCATCTGGTCATTTAGGGCACTTTTTGGGGCCTTATTCGTGAAAAAACAGGGTCCAGGAAAAGTGTCCTAAATTCTAGCTAAAAACGCATACTTTTGTCCCATTATCGGTGAAATGCGCCCATCTCTGTTTGGCAGATAACCACGCCCCAGTTCCGCCTTCGCCACACCTCTGACATGCCCCCATCAACTTTGTCCGCATCCGCGACGGATTGCAGTTGAAAACGTCCAAAAATCGGCTTTCGATTATACCGCTTTATTCGTTTTTGTGAGATAAACGTCCATCTCCCGATTTAGGTCGGAACTTGGGCGTTTTTCTCATTTGATTATAAGCAGGATAGAGTCACTAGTGAGAGATGCTTAGCAGAGTGAGGACTCTCAGAGGCAGCTTGATATTGTCACATGTATAATGAAAATAGAAAGGGAAAACCTTTAAGTTTTTTTTGTATTTGGACTGGATCCCAGCAAGCCCGGGAAAAGTTTATTGTTTGGTTCAACAGTTGTGAATATAATATTAATTTCTCATATCAACCGGGGTGCCTATACAATTGGCACTTATGTATGCACTTCATGCTATTCCATAGAATAGTTTAATTCACAGTATGCTCAGCTTCTTCACATTTATATTTTATCTCACATAGGTCAGTAGGATCGGACAATCATAATAGGATCTATTAGATTAGCGTACCAGCCCCCATTTTGGCTGAATCATTCAATGAGCCAAGCATACTTTTTAGGGGTGGTACCGCAATAATCATCAATCTGATTGTTTTTTTAAATGTTTTTTTGACTATTTTTGACTATTATTTTTTGTTATTACATCAGAGCAATTTATATTCTCAATTTTCTTTATATTATGCATATATAAAACAATACTATTCTATAGGCCACCAGGAAAATGGAAAGACTCCCAAACGCAACTCACAGACTTCATCTCCAATACATGTGTCTCTGCCTCAAATATCCTCATAATAGGAGATATCAAACTACACCTTGAGGACGACACCTCAACAGGCACACAAGAATGCAAAGACTTCTTAAAACTCTGGGATCTACACGCACCTAATAATCAACCAACACACGAAAAAGGACATACACTGGACATCATTACACACAAATTCGACCCAGACCTTACCCTCCTACTTACAGATACAAGATGGACACCCACACCATGGACAGACCACCATAAGGCGATGGTCTCCCGCCACTGGCGAAAAATACACAGAAACTCAATTAACAAACATGAACGAACAACATACACCACAAAAGGAAAAATAGACCCCACAACATTCTGGCAACAGGTCTACCAAAGTGAATGGTCAACAAATACAGACACCATCCAATTCCTCCAAGAATGGGATGACATATGCAGTACAACATTAGACACAATCGCCCCAATCCAAACTAGAACATCACACAGGAAAAAAACAAATTCATGGTTCACCGAAGAACTGAAAAAACTCAAAACACAAGTCAGAAAACTAGAACGTACATGGAATAAAAAGAAAGACGAACACACACTGAACGCCTGGAAATCACTTCGGAGGAAATACAAATACACCATTAAACAGACTAAAAGACTACACTACAAAACTATGATTGGACCAAACTACAAAGACACACACAAACTCTTCTATCTCGTAAACAAATTGCTTGACACCACACCAGTAACAACCAACAGCAAAGATACACCAGGAGTCGATGACCTCGCGAAATACTTCAAGGAAAAAATCATACAACTATGGCTCAAAATACCCACCAGCCCCACGGAATACACAACACTCCTAAGTTGTCTAGACCCAGAAGACGGAATATACCCAGCAGACAGGATCTGGACCGAATTCGAACTATTATCAGAAGACCTAATCTCTAAAACGCTCAAGAGATTCGCCAAATCCCAATGCAAACTAGATATCTGCCCAAACAACCTCATGAAATCAGCCCCCCAACAATTCATAATAGACCTAACTAACCACATGAACTACATGCTACAAAACGGACTTTTCCCAAAAGAAAAAGGAAACATTCTACTCACCCCAATACCCAAGGACACAAAGAAAAACACAAGCGAAATAACAAACTACAGACCAGTAGCATCCATACCACTAATAACTAAAATAACCGAAGGGATGGTTACCAAACAACTCACAAACTACCTCAACAAGTTCTCCATACTACACGACTCCCAATCAGGATTCCGGTCAAATCATAGCACAGAAACAGTGCTAATCACCCTAATGACCAAATTCAAACAAATGATTGCAACCGGCAACAATATACTCCTACTACAATTTGACATGTCGAGTGCCTTTGATATGGTAGACCACGAAATCCTACTAAACATTCTCGAATACTTTGGCATAGGAGGTAATGTTCTAAACTGGTTCAAGGGGTTCTTAACCACACGTTCATATCAAGTCACATCAAACTCAACTACGTCAGCTGCATGGACACCTGATTGTGGAGTACCGCAAGGATCCCCCCTCTCACCAACTATTTTCAATCTAATGATGACCCCCCTGGCAAAACTTTTATCTAACCATAACCTCAATCCACATATATATGCCGATGATGTAACGATATATATACCATTCAAAAAAGACATCAATGAAATCTCTAACGAAATCAGCCAAAGTCTACACATCATGAATACCTGGGCAGATGCATTCCGACTGAAACTGAATACAGAAAAAACTAAATGCCTCATACTTACCTCCCAATACAACACGAATAAATTTACTGCCATCAACACACCTAAACTAAATCTGCCAATCTCAGAAACCTTAAAAATCCTTGGAGTCACCATCGACCGCCACCTAACTCTCGAGACTCATGCAAACAACACAACAAAAAAAATGTTCTACTCCATGTGGAAACTGAAAAGAAGTAGACCATTCTTTCCAAGATCTGTTTTCCGTAGTCTAGTGCAATCACTCGTACTCAGTCACCTGGACTATTGCAACTCATTATACGCAGGATGCAAGGAACAAATACTGGAGAAACTTCAAACAGCACAGAATACAGCAGCCAGACTCATCTTCGGAAAACCAAAATACGAAAGTGCAAAACCCTTACGGGAGAAACTACACTGGCTACTACTCAAGGAACGCATCACTTTTAAAGTATGCACCTTAGTCCACAAAATCATTCACGGTGAAGCCCCGCATACATGTCCGACCTAATTGACCTGCCACCCAGAAACGCTAAAAGATCGTCCCGAACCTTCCTCAATCTCCATTTCCCTAAGTGCAAAGGCATAAAATACAAAGCACTGCACGGATCGACTTTCACATACATGAGCACACAATACTGGAATACACTACCCCGCAGCCTGAAAATGACCTACGAACTGACCGACTTCCGCAAACTACTAAAGACTTATCTCTTCGAGAAAATCTACGGCAAGGATCAAAACACATAAAGCCCATGCAATCTCATAGACGCGCACCAATACACTCTCTGAACCTCTACTCCCGCGCTTAAACCCTACCTACTGACCAAATTTGTCAGACCTCCCTATTCCCTCGATTATGTTTCCCCCCTCTCACCTCACCCCTGTTATAATCCACTATTCGATCCCCTAAGAATATCTTGAACTTACTCTGTCTTATATAATTCTTCACAATGTAACCCATAATTGTACTGCAACCAACTGCACTTCCATTTTTACAATGTATTGTAAGCCACACTGAGCCCGCAAATAGGTGGGAAAATGTGGGATACAAATGCAAATAAATAAATAAATATATAGCAGTTTCACAATGATACTTAGCTTTTACAAAACTCTCTCAACGTTACATAATGGAGACCAGATGTCACCGACATAGATCTATGTTTCGCTTCCACGCTGTTTCAAGGTAGTCTCCAAGAGCGCTTCTGACTGCTACTGACCTATGTGAGATAAGATATAAATGTGAAGAAGCTGAGCATACTGTGAATTAAGTGATTGTGAACTCCCTTCAATCTTTATAATTATATATAGTGCCTGATTACTATTAGGATTCTATAGAATAGGGCATAAATGCATTAGCGCTTAATTACAAGGGGGCATACATGTGTACAGTGCAGAGGCAGGACATGGGAGTGTCTCCCACACATGCTGATAACTGTAAGTTGCATGCATGATCTGTAGCACTTAGGGACATTCATATCTACCATTGACCAGGCAAAAGTGAGTGCACCTAACATCTTTGGACTTAAGCCAGTGTTCTATAATGGCCTATGTGCACAATGTGAGGAGCCTAGGAGAAGGGACAGGAAAGTCTGTAGGAAAAAAGGCTGGGAAGGTAAGCCCTACCCGGAAAACCCAGGAGACTACAGGTCCCAGATGCCCCAGCATAGATTGCCCTCCCCTCTCAGGAAGGGCAGTCTTTCCCCTTCCTCTTAGAGACAAGAGGACTACGGTTCCTAGCAGTCCCAGGATAGAGCACCTGACCTGGCCAAGAGGAGTGCCCAGCACTACAACTCCCAGGCTCCCAAGGGGAGGAGGGTGATTGGCTGGAGAGGTCTAATCAGGGGGATATGATGCAGCTGGGGGAGAGACAGGAGGAGGAACCCATGGACTGGCAACCTTTAGAGAGAAGACAGGGGACTTTTCAGGAGGCAACTGAAGATCAGGAACCTATGGATGTCTCTACTCTGGCCAAGGTGAAAGAGGAACAGTTGAAAGAACTCATAGCAGCTTTGCTCTCTAGCTTGGTGCAGAGAGGGAGAAGGTTTCTGGGGAAGGAGAAAAAAACCAGATAGAAGGCTCAACTCGGACCTATGTGGGAGGATATCAGGAGTTGATGCTGGTATAGATATGGGAGGGTTTCCCTTCAGCCTTTGCTAATACACAGGAGGAGGGTGAAGGAATAGGGTTGAAGCTGAAAGCAGTAGAACTGTTTTATATACAATTGAATTCTGGTAGAAGCTGAAAGCAGTAGAACTGTTTCATATATAAATGAGCTCTGGTTGAAGCTGGAAGCAGTATAACTGTTTTTTATATGAATGAACTCTGGTTGAAGCTAAAAGCTACAGTACTGCCCATAGATATATATATATCAATGGACTCTGATTAGTATCGGAGCTGAGGGGGTGCATATGTGAATGCAGGTTTGCTACGAGCTTTATGTTTTGCTATGAACTTTGCTAAAGGGGGAGGAATGAACTGATGCCTGTGGGTTTTTTTCTCCAACCCACTAAGAACATAATTCCTCTTAAGGACAGTATGGACTGATTGGTGGGGCGGGAGGAAACCCAGATAGAGGACACTATATTGAGCTTGAGGTTGAAGCTGCCCTAGGCAGTGGCCTATATGAATGTGGAGACGGTGGTCTGGACTTAAACAGAGAGCCCTGCCTATTGGAAGCTGAACGTTATGTGGGTAAAGACCCTTATTTTGAGCTAATAAATGGAAAGTCACCAAGGCAAAGTGGAGTGAAGCTGTATCTAAATACCGCCAAGGCCTGCTAATCATTCTTCTCCCTGCAGAGGGGTGGAGACCTGACTACAATATTGATGCTGTTATAGAATTGCCACTCAGTGCTCCCCATCTTGGCTATTAACATGTCGTGTTCAGTTATAGAATTGCACCCTAGTTGATTAGCAGAGTTTGAATAAGGTCTGGATAAGTTTCTGGAGGATGAGTCCATAAAAAAATATGTATACAGATATATTTGGATGTTTTTCACTTCATACTTCTGGAAGTAGTCAATAGGAAATTGGTATCCTATTAGGAATTGCTGGGTGCGTCCAAACAACCTAAACCTGAGATAGAAACATAGAAAAATGTAGGAAGATAAAGACCATATGGCCTATCCACTCTGCCCATCCATGCCATCCATTCTCCCTATCACTCCCTTAGAGATCCAATGTACTTGTCCCAAGCTCTCTTGAATTCAGTACCATTTTCAACTCCACCACTTCTACAAGGAGGCCATGCCACAAATTCACAACCCTTTCTGTGAAGAAATATTTCCTCAAGTTATTTCTGAGTCTATCTCCTTTCACCTTCATCCTATGCCCCCTCATTGCATAACTTCCTTTCAGTCGAAAGAGCCTCACCCTCTGCATTTATGCTGTATAAGTGAGGGCTAGAAGCTTTAAAAATAAGGAGAACTGGAGTATATAGCACTAAATGAAGAGAGAGATATAATAGGCATTTCAGAGACCTGGTGGAAGGAGAACAATTAATGGGACACTGTGTTAGCAGGGTACAAATTAAATTGCAATGATAGAGTGGATCAAATTAGAGGGGGGGTGCTCTATATGTTAAACAGGGAATTTAGTCAAACAAAGTAAACATTCTATATGAAACATGTATATATTTTTTACAGTTTTTTAAATCACATCACAAGCATAAATTTTCAATCCCTTCACCTTCCACCTTTTTTCTGTTAATGATCTAAGTTGCTACGTGCCTACATGATCAGTCTGCCCCTTTGGAAATTTATTAAGAGACGACTACATCAAGAACGTAAGTTTTCCATTTTGTAGGCATTGTTCATAGCTAAAACCATGGTGCTTGTTTGTTCAAATGTCTCCACGGGTCGCTCACTCACACATTCCACAAACATAGATTTTTTATATATCCTCCATGATGCTGTTTGGACATAGTATTCACACAAGCTGCACGTCACTTATTTAGAATCGATATTTCACTATTTACTTCTCAGTCACGTCCTGAGTATTTCAAAGTAAACAATCGCTCATCCATTCACCGTTCGTTTTAGTTTCACATCATACATGCTAATAGGCACACGTCACAGATCTTAATGCATTATCTTTTATCATTACGTTCTTTGGTTTTTACTTGTCCCGCCTTATCTCCATGGATGTTCACGATATATACATTTTTGTAGTTAAAGATTTTTTTATTCTCCATAGTTTCAGTATTTGCTATGCACGTCATCATGACATCACATCCCTCCATTTTTCGCGCACTTTTTCTTTTTTAAAGGGGTTCACTGTCTATCAGCTGCTTTCAACATCGTTTACCAGATTGCCTTGCTCACGATCCAGCAGTATTTCAGACCAACGGTCTTTTTAAAGGTAAGATTCGTTTGTGGCACAAACGGATATAGTTTTATTCATTTTGTCTTTTGTTACTATCAACTTTTTTGTTCAAATTTTTACTGCAGCCACCAGATTGTATGCATTACCTATTATTCTTTCTTCCTTCCTTCACAGCACATCGCTGCACTGCTATTGCACGGTTCTCTATTCCTTTCACATCATTACCATCCATTAGTGTTTTAGCGCTGCTCAGCGCCTACACACGGGTCCATTGTGATTGTCTCTGCTTATTCTCATTCTTTTTATCACCACTTTTAAAATTTTTAAATCTTTTTATTTTGTCTGCACATTTTAACAGTTCACAACGCATGTTTGTACCTTGATTGTTTTTCATACCATTCACATTCTCCCGCCATTTTACTATTTATTTATTCATTTATGTTTTTCCCCCACTGTCTCCTTCACAATTTGGCAGTTTTTATTATCCCCTTTTTCAGCACACAAACCAGCATTTTATGGTCCTTCATTTTTTAGTGGTCTTTTTTTCACTTCAGGACACCTAAGTTTCTCTGTTTTTATTCTTTAGACTTTAGTTGCTATTTCTGGACTCTCAGTTCATATACCAAGTATACAGGTCAGGAAAAGTCTTTCTAGATCTTATTTTTTTTAACACAATTTATCTAGGTCATATTCTTTGAAAAATTAAATGAATTTTTTCACTACATCACTACGTTTCTTTTTCATACAGTTATTTATGGTTCTGACAACTTTGGTATTTATGGATTATTTTTACATACTCCATATTGTAAATGCTCTATTGTAATAGACAAAGTGACACGAAAAAATAAAAAAAGAAAAAAATAGAAGTCTAAGGCTTATGAGGATACTCGAGGTAGGCTTATTACATGAATATGGAAGCCACCGGTAAGAGTCAGTGAGCTAAATACTTTTATAATACGCTCACTGAGTGTCTGAAGCCGATTCTTCTATAAATTGGAATAATAGAGGGTTATTGTCTTGCTATTTATAGTAGACTTGAGAAAAGAAGATTAGCAAGTTCCATTAGTTTATTCTATTGTAATAGACCAATATTTTTGTGTTGCATCTATGTTTTTACTATATAACGTGTAATATATACACTCACACTGTATATCATTTTTTAATCTCATATGTCCATACGTTTTTTTTTGTTTATGTTGTATTTTATTTTTATTTATTCTTTTAATTCATAGATTCCTGATGTAGGCCTTTTGGCCAAAACACAACGTTATGTCGAGTCATTTTGTTTCTCAATAAATATTGTTTCATTTCATCACTTCTGTGGTCCTGGCTTTGGAAATCCTGGTTCTCATTCCCACTTTCCTCTTTGTTTGAGTTTCTCTGTGGGATCTCTTGAGCCCTCCACGTACATGGATTCTCTTTGGAGCCACATTGAACCTGCCATGTGGTGGGAAAATATGTGATACAAATGCAATAAATAAATAAATAAATAAATAAATATACTGGTAGGACTGTGCTACTGTTTGCCAGGACAGAATGAACAGACAGATGAAAATATGTTTACAGAAATTAGAAAAGCTGGCAAATTGGGCAACATTATAATAATGGGGTGATTTCAATTATTCTAATATTGACTGGATAAATGTTACATCAGGGAGTGCTAGGGAGGTTAAATTTCTAGATGTAATAAATGACTGCTTCTTAGAGCAACTGGTCCAGAAACCATTGGAGAGTTGGAGCTATTTTGAATCTAAGCCCTAGTGAAATGCGAGACATACTATGAGAGGTAATGGTGTTGGATCCACTGGGAAACAGTGATCATAACATAATCAAATTTGAGCTGATATCTGGAGTGAAGTCACTAAGGAAATCTACTGTAGCAGCTTTTAATTTTCAAAAGGGTGACTATGATAAAATGAAGAAAGTGGTTAAAAAGAAGCTGAAAGGATCAGCCGCAGAGGTTAGGACTTTAAATCAGGTGTGGATGTTATTTAAAAATGCCATCGTGGAAGCCCAGACTAGATGTATGCCATGTATTAACAAAGGTGGAAAAAAGAGCAAACAACAGCCAGCGTGGTTAAAAGGTGAGATGACAGAGGCTATTAGAGCCAAAAGAACGTCCTTCGGAAAATTGAAAAAGGATCTGAATAAAGAAAATAAGAAGCAAAATAAGCACTGTGAAGCCAGTGCAAAGCATTGATAAAGAAGGCTAAAAGAGAATATGAAGAAAAGCTTGCCGTGGTGATGAAAACTCATAGTAACACTTTTTTCAGGTATATCAGAAGTAGGAAGTCTGCAAGGGAACCTGTGTGATCGTTAGATCAGGAAGAAGCAAAAGGAGCACTCAGGGAGGACAAGGCCATAGAGGAGAAATTGAATGAATTTTTTCATTCGGTCTTTACAGAAGAAGATGTAAGAGATGTACCTATACCGGAAATGCTTTTCAGGGATGATGATATAGAGGAACTAAAAGAAATCTCGGTGAACTTGGAAGATGTACTGAGCAAAATTGACAAATTAAAGAGTGATAAATCATCTGTACTGGATGGTAAACACCCCAGGGTATTAAAAGAACTCAAACATGAAATTTCTGATCTGCTTCTAGTGATCTGTAACCTGTTGTTAAAATTGTCTGTAGTACCTGAAGACTGGTGAGTGGCAAATATGATACTGTTTTTTTAAAAAGGGTTCCAAGGGAGATCTGGGAAATTATAGACTGGCAAACCTGACTTTAGTGCCGGGCAAAATAGTGGAAACTATTATAAAGAATAAAATTACAGAACACATAGACAAACATAATTTAATGGGACAGAGTCATCAGGGATTCAGCCTCAGGAGGGCTTGTCTCTCCAATTTGCTTTATTTCTTTGAAGTGGTGAATAAACATATGGATAAAGGTGAACCGGTTGATGCAGTGTATCTAGATTTTCAGAAAGCTTTTGATAAAGTTCCTCATGAGAGACCACTGAGAAAATTAAGGAATCATGGAATAGGAGGCAATGTACTTCTGTGGATTAAGAATTATTATTGGACAGAAAACAGAGGTAGGATTAAATGGCCATTTTTCTCAATGGAGGAGGGTGAACAGTGGAGTGCTGCAGGGATCTGTACTGGGACTGGTGCTATTTAACATATTTATAGATGATCTGGAAATCAGAACAACGAGTGAGGTGATTAAATTTGCAGATGACACAAAACTATTCAAAGTTGTCAAAACACATGCAGATTGTGAAAAATTGCAAGAAGACCTTAGGAAACTGGAAGACTGGGCATCTAAATGGCAGATGTAATTTAATGTTGACAAATGCAAAGTGATGCACATTGAGAAGAATAATCCAAACATAGTTATCTGATGCTAGGGTCCACTTTAGGATTCAGCACTCAAGAAAAAGACCTAGGTGTCATTGTAGACCATATGCTGAAATATTCTGCCCAGTGTACGGAGGTGGCCAAAAAAGCTAACAGGATGCTAGGAATTATTAGGTGAGAAATGCAAAATAAGACCAAAAATATTATAATGCCTCTGTATCACTCCATGGTGCGACCTCACCTTCAGTACTATATGAAATTCCGGTCACTGTATCTCAGAAAAGATATAGCAAATTTAAAAAGGTTCAAAGAAGAGCAACCAAAATGATAGAGGGGTTGGAATTGCTCCCATATGAGGAAATGCTAAATAGGATAGGGCTCTTCTGCTTGGAAAAGAGACAGCTGAGGGAGGATATAATTGAGGTCTACAAAATCCTGAGTGGTGTGGAGCGGGTAGAAGTGAATCGATTTTTCACTCATTCAAAAAGTACAAAGACCAGAGGACACTCAATGAAATTGCATGGAAATACTTTTAAAACAAATAGGAGGAAATATTTTTTACTCAAAGAATATTTAAGCTCTGGAACTTGATGCCAGAGGGCGTGGTAATGGCAGTTAGCATATCTTGGTTTAAAAAAGGTTTGGACAAGTTCCTGGAGAAAATGTCCGTTGTCTATTATTGAGGTAGACATGGGGGAAGCCACTGCTTACCCTGAGATTGATAGCATGGAATGGTGCTACTAATTGGGTTTATGCCAGGTACTTGTGACCTGGATTGGCCACTCCTGGAAACTGGATACTGGGCTAGATGGACCATTGGTGTGGCCCAGTATGGCTATTCTTATGTTCTTAAGTAGTTAGGATAGAGACATTTATCTCCCTTCTCCCATATTCTTCCAAAGTATACATATTGAGATCTTTAAGTCTGTCCCCATACACTTTATGGTGAAGACCACTGTCCATTTTAGTAGTCACCCTCCGGACTGACTCCATCCTGTTTATATCTTTTTAAAGGTGTGGTCTCTAGAACTGTACATAATATTCTAAATGAGGTCTCACCATAGTCTTATACAGGGGCTTCATCAGCTCCTTTTTCCTACTGGCCATTCCTCTCCGTATGCACTCAATCATTCTTCTAGCTTTCTCTGTCACCTTTCCTACCTGTTTGGCCACTTTAAGATCATTATATCATGCTGGGTTTGACTTATCATTGGTCTGCCTTGGCATGGCATTTCTTATGCTCTTATGTAGGTGTTGAGAGCTATGCATACACAGCCTCAAGGATCAGTGTGTAGATATCCAAAAGCATGTCCCTTCCCTACTTATCTTTAACTTCATTATTGAAAATCTCCCATGACTGCATGCCATTCCTATTGTTGTATGCATTGGCAAGTGGCCATGGAGCTTTTGGCAGTGAAAATTACAACTTCCAGAGATATGAAAAAGATGACAGTCACAAGCAGAGGACAGAATATGCCTCTGGATTTGAAAAATGTCCTTTTATATTACTCAAAGCCTGAATTCCCATTATTTAATCTACCTGACACATGAAGAAATATTGGGGAGGGGGGGAAAAGAGCTGAAAGGCTCAAACCATCAACCATATCTCCTGTGATGCTCTTGTATGAAGAGACTGATTGACTGATAGTAGAAAGGGAATGGAATTTGATAAAATTCCTTTTGGTGGTTCCAATCAAAATAATTTACATATTATATACACAGATACTTATTTTGTACCTGAGGCAATAGAAGGTTAAGGGATCCTTTTACCAAGCTGCAGGAGAAAGGGCCCTGTGCCAGTGGTGGTTGGGTCCATTTTTCCCGTGTGCCAGAGCCCTTTTTATCGCAGCGGGTAAAAAGCCTCCAGACAAACATGGCCTTGCAGTAAGAGAACACTTACCCCGTGGCCATGCAGCAGGGAACCCTTACCGCCATCCACTGAGGTGGCGATATGGGCTCCCAAGGTAACCTGGTGGTAACTGGGCAGAGCGTGATGATGCCTGATTTCCGCCGGGTTACCGCCACGCAAGCCATTTCCGGGTGTTTTCTTTTCCCTCAAGAAATGGCATGTGCTTGGGGAGGAACTACCACCAGCGGCCGCATTGGGCCAGCGGTTGTGCCGATTTAGCGTTCGGTAAGCCCACGTTGGGCTTTCCAACGCTTTGTAAAAGACCCCCTTGTGACTTGCTCAGTCACAAGGAGATGCAGTGGGAAGTGAACTGCACTAACCATTAGGTTACTGAGATTAAATACATAGGGCCTGATATTCAAAAGAAGTTGAACTCCTAAACTTAGGCTCCTAAATTTGTGCCTGATGTGGTTTCTCTAGGAGATACCTTTTTCTCACTGGTATGTCAATATTGTAGCATTGGATTTTTTCCACTTTTTCAAAAAGGGAACAGATCTACAACTGGGTGCTATAATATAGGCACCCAAATTACTCAGTTTGAGATCCTATTCCAGTCTTGTCCAACCTTTTTAAATCAGGGACCACATTTAATATTTCGTAAGATTCAGAGGGTCAAGAAACAGATATGCAAACACACGGACAGACTCATGCTCTCTCTCTCTCTCATGTACACTCCGGCCTTTACCCAGTCTCTCACTTTTCAGGTTACAGGTTTATTAAAAGCTTGCTATCCCGCATATCAATAAAAAATATCTATGCAGCTTACAAAACTAAATAATGAAAAGAGAAAAGAGAAAAAAAAAGGAAGAATGGTTTGGGAAGGGGAGAAATAGAATTCCATTGTTGATAGAAAGGAGGGTTCCTAGCAGACAGGGAAGGAAAGATAAATACTACTACTACTAATACTTAACATTTCTAGAGTGCTACTAGGGTTACGCAGCGCTGTACAGTTTAACAAAAAAGGACAGTCCCTGCTCAAAGGAGCTTACAATCTAAAGGACAAAATGTCAAGTTGGGGCAGTCTAGATTTCATGAATAGAGGTATAGTGGTTATGTGCCAAAGGCGACATTGAAGAGGTGGGCTTTAAGCAAGGATTTGAAGATGGGCAGGGAGGGGGCCTGGCGTATGTGCTCAGAGAGTTTATTCCAAGCATGGGGTGAGGCGAGGCAGAAAGGGCGGAGCCTGGAGTTGGCGGTGATGGTGAAGGGTACTGAAAGGAGGGATTTGTCTTGAGAGCGGAGGTTACGGGTAGGAACGTAAGGGGAGATGAGGGTAGAGAGGTAAGGAGGAGCTGTAGATCGAGTGCATTTGTAGGTTAGTAGGAGAAGCTTGAACTGTATGTGGTACTTGATCGGAAGCCAGTGAAGTGACTTGAGGAGAGGGGTGATGTGAGTATATCGGTCCAGGCGGAAGATAAGATGTGCAGCAGAGTTCTGAACGGACTGAGGGTGGGATAGATGGCAAAGTGGGAGGCCAGTGAGGAGTAGTTGCAGTAGTCAAGGCGAGAGGTAATGAGAGAATGGATAAGAGTTTGGGTGGTGTGCTCAGAGAGGAAAGGGCGAATTTTGCTAATGTTGTAGAGGAAGAAGCGACAGGTCTTGACTATCTGCTGGATATGCACAGAGAAGGAGAGGGAGGAGTCGAAGATGACTCCGAGGTTGCGGGCAGATGAGACGGGGACGATGAGGGTGTTATCAACTGAGATAGAGAGTGGAGGGAGAGGAGAAGTGGGTTTGGGTGGGAAGACAATAAGCTCAGTCTTGGCCGTGTTCAGTTTCAGGTGGTGGTTGGACATCCAGGCAGCAAAGTCGGATAAGAAATGACCAGCAGTCCTTGCTCCAAGAACAGTCCTAGTGTGTTAAAAAGGCATCTGTGGAGAAACTGTGTTTTAAGTTTAATTTCTTTTATTGATTTTTGATACAGATACAAGCCTGTAAAATGTATTGGATATTTTCCTGCATTATGTCTTAAAGTGTATTTCTCCTATTTGGCCAGCAGGTGGTGTTTTTGCTGTAAAGCTATTACAGAGAAATGAATGTTCTTTTCTTTAGTTTTAACACACAAACAGGAAGAAGCAGTATATTTTTGAAATTTTCTTATTCTGGGCTCTGATTGGCTCAGGAGCTCATTTTCATTTGGAGAATACTGACTTTTGCTCCAGTCTTAGTCAGGAAGAAGAGAGAGACAGATCTCTTTGCTAAGGCCCTGTAAACAGTTACATTTGATAACTTGTGAGTAGCTATATGTCCTGATCGTCCCAGGTACTTTTCAGAAAGTAAACAAATGTTTTCTACCAGAATCGTTATACCAACACTAGCCCGCTCCTCAAGTCATTTCACTGGCTCCCTGTCCGCTTCCGCATTCAGTTTAAACTTCTCGTACTGACCTTTAAATGCATCCACTCTGCAGCCCCCCATTACCTCTCCGCTCTCATCTCTCCCTACATTCCTCCCCGTAAACTCCGCTCACTGGACAAGTCTCTCTTGTCGTCCTCCTTCTCCTCCACTGCTAACTCCAGACTTCACTCCTTTTCTCTCGCAGCACCTTATGCCTGGAATAGACTTCCTGGACCATACATCTAGCTCCATCTCTACCTGTTTTCAAATCTATGCTGAAAACCCACCTTTTCACTGCTACTTTTAGCTCCTAGTCACAATTGCCCTCCCCTTGTCCCTTCCTCCCTTCTCACCCATTACTTCCCTCACCCATAACTGTCTTGTCTGTCTGTATTATTTAGATTGTAAGCTCTTTTGAGCAGGGACTGTCTCTTTGTATCAGGTGTTCAGCACTGCGTGCGTCTGTAGCACTATACAAATGCTAATGATAATATTTGATTCATATTTCAGTTACCTGTTATTGTTTGCTGATTGCACATTTTTTGCACACTGTTCAATTTTTAAGACAATAAATAATTTAGTTTATTACCCCTTTGTCTCAGCTGATAAAGAATCCTCATGGTTTATGTGTTGGGTCTGTGAGTACTTTCTTGGAAATGGGGACCACTGGGAGTGTGACGTCCAGTAAGCTAGAAATCACTGGGAATAATATGAGAGCAGGAAACTCATCCAGAGTTGTGACCCAGTTGGTGGGAGGAGGGTGCTAGTGTAGAGCACAAGCAGCAGGTGCAGGCAGACCTGAGCTCTGCTGGGGATAGACCCTCAGAGTGACCACTGAGTAACACCAGGCGAGTGGCTAGGTGTTTTGTGACACTTTAAAAAAATGTTTTAAATGTTGTCAAGGTAGTCTGTGATCTAAGGTGGAGGGACAGAGAATTCCATAATGAGGGACCTACAACTGAAAAAGTAGATTCACGTATAGTATCATTCCTGGCATGCCGGAAAGAGGGTACAACTAGCACATGTTGCTGGGATGAGCGAAGTACATGTTGAGGAGCATACGGAATCACAAATCATGCCAAAAAAGACGGAGTACCTGAATGTTTAATTTTGAATACTAACAAGAGAATTTTGTAAATAATTCTATATGTGACCGGGAGCCAGTAAGCATCCTGTGACCAATTTAATAGGAGTATTTTGGATCAACTGTATGTGGTGCAGATCTTTTTGCTGTAGCCCCTTATATAGCAATTTGTAGTAGTCCATCTGCGATAGAACCAGAGAATGAACCAATAAATTGAGAGCTGATAGATGAAGAAGTGATCCTCCACCCAATCTCTCTCTCATGTACCCCCTCCACTTCCTTCATCCAGACTCTTTCCCCTCACCTGTCTTCAGCTCCAGATTCTTACTGCGGATGCCTGCTTCTCCACCATGACTCTTCTATCCATGAACTTAAGCTGTGAAGGAGCCGGAAATTCTGGTTGGTCTCACAAGACTTGAAACAGCGAGATCAATGCAACCTTCTGGCATCGCATGGCTCAAGCTCGCAGATCGATGAATCACAGCAGGGAAGCAGGGATCTTGTAACATGAATCTGTGTTTCCCCCCAAAATTGTTGAGCTTCCACAGGCCAAGAAAAGGCCTGCCCTATTCTATAAGAACACAGGTGCCTTTATAGAATAATTATAGAATGCTGGTGTAAGTCAGCATCACACGCCTACATGTAGGCATGCACACTTATGTCATACCAATAGCAGGCATAAAAGGGTGTGCTTATATGTGGCATTTTGGTGCATAACTTGCAGTATTCTGTAAATTAGGTTTGTAAATATTAGCTGCCCATGCTTCTCCCCCTGTGAATATCCCCTTGCATTTTCGTGCTAAGTCACTGAAGAGATTAAGTCCCTGTGAAGAGTCACTGAAGGGAGTGGCGGGGAGGCCCCTGGGTAGGAGGAAACCCAGTCCATGGGAGTGTTTATGAAACAAAATGCAGAGGAAAAGTGCCTTGGCAAAGGATGTCCTCAACTGCCATTGCAGGGACGGAGGCATAGTGAAGGACGTCCTTCACCCATACTCCAAAAAAAAAAAAAAGACATCCCTGACGAGCACTTGGACATTTTCACCTGGACTTGTATTTTTCTAAGGTTGTAGATGGCAATTTATTTAAGATTGTAGATGGCTATTAAACACGCAGCTTGTCTGCATGTATGAAGCCGTCTTTGGCATGCGCAGAGCAGCCATGCATAATGCTTCGCTGCTCTGCACTGGCTTCCCCTCCTTAGGAAGGAAATCATGTGCAAATGAGCTAACAGCGAGAAGCTCATTTGCATGCGATTTCCTTCATGCATGCCTGTTCCTTTCCGAATTGCTAAGGGATCGGTAAGGGAATGGCTTTTTCTGTTCAGTTAGTGCATCAGTTAGTCCACTACAGTGCCCCCTAGGGTGCCCTGGCATGTCAGGGGGACCAGTGCACTACGAATGCTGGCTCCTCCCACGACCAATGAGTTGGATTTGGTCATTTTTGAGATGGGCGTCCTCAGTTTCCATTATCGCCGAAAACCGGGGACGACCATCTCTAAGGTTGACCTAAATGTTGAGATTTGGGCGTCCCCGACCGTATTATTGAAACAAAAGATGGACGCCCATATTGTTTCGATAATACGGGTTTCCCCGCCCCTTCGCGGGGACGTCCTGCAAGGACGCCCTCAGGAAAACGTGGGCGCCCCATTCGATTATGCCCCTCCACATCTACTGAATTTGTTTTTATGAAGACAGATGTTGTAATTGGGTTGGATGAGCTTGATGAGCTTCTGTATGCTTTGTAATAAGTTTATATGGAGATTGATGTTGTAATTGGGGTGTTATGGGGGGGATACATAATGCATATATGAACTGTATATAACCTTTATCTAGAATAACAGTTGATCAAATGTTGGTAATAACTGAATAAATAAATGGGAAATACACCTGCTGATTTTTAAGTATGCTTTGGACAAATCTATATACAAATTGTTAAATTACTGAATTTTAATAGTGCACAAGATTTCTATGCACTATAGAGATGGGCTAAACATTATGTAGTAAGAGCACCAGAAAAGTTTATTAGGACCCTACACGGTCCGTGTTTCGGCCAACAGGCCTTCCTCAGGGGTCTTAAATCTCGGAGGCGCATCTATAAACGTCAAATTTAAGACCCCTGAGGAAGGCCTGTTGGCCAAAACACGGACCGTGTAGGGTCCTAATAAACTTTTCCGGTGCTCTTACTCTCTTTGGTCCTTCTCTGGTCTGTTTTGGTTTATCTTCCGCTCTTTTTGTGGTTTTCATTTTATCTTGCGGGAGATTTGGACTTTCTTTTTGTTGGCTAAACATTATGTACCAGATTCAGTAAATGGTTCCATTAAGATCTGTGCTAGGTGCCAATTCTATAAAGGTTGCTTAGTGCTAAGTGACTTTTATAGAATAGCACTTTAGAGAAGATTCCCGCACTCACCTTTTGGGCACAATGACTTATGCCTGTTGAACCTTGGTGTAAATCCTCGTGCCCAACTGATAACAGGTGCACAAATGGAGGAGTGGCCTAGTGGTTAGGGTGGTGGACTTTGGTCTTGGGGAACTGAGGAGCTGCGTTCGATTCCCAGCACAGGCAGCTCCTTGTGACTCTGGGCAAGTCACTTAACCCTCCATCGCCTGCCGCATTGAGCCTGCCATGAGTGGGAAAGCGCGGGGTACAAATGTAACAAAAAAAAAAAAAATCCAAGTATTCTATAATATTGTACCTAATATCTGGGAATACCCCAGACCTGCCAGTCCTTATGGCCATGCCCCCCTTTGTGTTATATGCTATAAAATTTTGGCATGGATGTTATAGAATAATGACTAAGTCAGAAGTATATGCAAATCCAAATTGATGCCAATTAACTCCAATTATTGATTGTTGACTCCTTGTCAACTCGTTAATTTACATGTACATCTGTCCTGCATGCCCAAATTTGTGCGTCCAACTTTGGTCACCTATATATAATACGAGGGTATATGCAAAGAGGGTGTACTCTTTTCTAGTAGTGCACACATGCTTGATGGTTTGTGCATGCACATAGCATTGGGAAATAGTACACACTCTGCACATAGAACTAAATTCTATGCATGGCACTTGAAAAATCCGTGTGGGAAGAAACTACGCCTAGGCTTATTCTTTAAAGTATGCCTAAATTTTATAGAATAGACTTAAATTTCCACACTGTATTTAGAATACACTGAGCGGCTCACCACATGACCAAATTTAGTCGCGTCCATTTAGGCCATGTTTTACTTGGTGTAAATCCCGATGCCTAAATTAGGCGCAGATCAGGTGTATTCTATAATAATGCACATAGATTTTAGAAATGCCCACACCCTGCTCATGGCCATGCCCCCTTTTCAACTATGCAACTTAGAATTTAGGCACACCACATTATAGAATACACTTAGCGAGTTGTGCGCGTAAATCTCAATGCCAAGTAGTGCTGATAATTGTTTGTTAACATCCAATTAACAGTGCTAATTAGCTAGTTAACCAATTAAATTATCCACATTGTTATAGAATATGCTTGGGTTTCTGTGCTGATTTTCAAGTACCATATATAGAATACAGGGGATAGTGTGCACGCTTTTAAGAATTTGCCCAATAACAACATTCATTCTGGAATAAATAAAAGCTAGAAAAAAAATAACACAAAAATTTTCTGTCTGCCCATCCTTAAAATATATTGTAATAATAAGCATATTTGACAAGTATCTGTAAAACCTGAATAATAATAATAATAATAGCAATAATTATAATAAATTGAAAAAGATTCTCTGTTTTGCAATAAGTGGTTTTAGGAATCATTTCACCCAGGAGCTACAATTGGGGCCTTCTAAGCATTATTCAAGTAGGATTTATAATTTGAGCATAAAAATCTCTTCAAGCAGGGGGAAATGGTAATGGTAGCACTACCTTACATGTTAACAAATTTTAATAAATCTGTTGCCTTGTGCTGGTGACACCACAATATCATAGAACCAGAAGATGATTTGATGACCCAAGTAACAAAACACTAGAGGGCAGGCTAACCCAGATGAGTCACTACGTAATCCCACTATGTTGTCAAATAAATGAAATTTGACTCAATGAATAAATTAAGTTTTACTCATGAAGGTCTCATGAATTAAAATCATTATAAAGCACAATTTCTACACTTTTCAAAAGTTTCTTGATATTAAGGGCTGTTTAGAGATGAATGTTTTTATTTTTCCTGTTTCCCCAAGTTAACATAGGGGCTCTTTTACAAAGGCGTGCTGAAAATTGGCCTGCGGTAGTGTAGACGCATGTTTTGGGCGTGCACAGAATCATTTTTCAGCGCACCTGTAAAAATGCTTTTTTTAAATTTTTTGCCGAAAATGGCCGTGCGGCAAGTGAAAATTGCTGCGCGTCCATTTTGGGTCTGAGACCTTACCGCTAGCCATTGACCTAGTGGTGAAGTCTCACGTGGTAACCAGGTGGTAATGATCTACGTGCATCAAATGCCACTTGGCGCACATCCGAAAATAAAAATTATTTTTTTGATGCGCGTATCAGAAGCAAGCCAAAAATAAAATTACCATAAGAGCCATGCAGTAGCCAGGTGGTAACTCCATTTTGGCACACATGGCTTAGTAAAAGGGCCCCTTAAAGAGGACTGTACCATTTTCATTGAAGTTATTTCTCTAACACTGGGAAAACTAAGGGGCCTTGTCACTAAAGGGTTGGCGTGCAGCAATAGGCTTGCCACGTGCCAATCCGGAATTACCACTGGGCTACTGCAGCACCTCAGCGGTAATTCTTCTCCAGCATGTACCATTTTCAGATATTACTTTTAACTGAAAGAATCAGAAGTAACTAGGGAAGAGTAGTAAATATGGCTTATTTTGTTCTGCCATGGTGTCACCACGACAGAATAGCATATACAATTATTAATTTCATAAGAACATGGGAAACATAGTGTATAAAAGCATCATATATATAGCTAACATCGGAATAACAGGTAACGCGGCAATGTATTAATGTTCAAATGATGGATCGTTATGGTATATTCTATTAAAGAGGTGAGTCTTCAAGGATTTCCGAAAGTTAAATAGGTCGTGCATTTTTTTCATAGCAGTTGGTAGTGCATTCCATAGCTGCGTACCTATGTAGGAGAAGCTGGATGCACTGGGGGAAGTGGGGGATTCAAGAGTGTGCGAGATGATCTTTTAGAGTTCCTGGGTGGTAGATCTATGAGATCTGACATATAGACTGGAGCATCTCCATGAATGATCCTGTGTGGACTCAGCATGTGACTAGTTGTTACTTTGCAACAAGCACATGGCTGAAATGTAAATGGAAAACTGAGAGGCCTAATAGCTCTTGTGTGCTATTTAGCTAATCCCTATTTAATAACTATTGTATGCTTTATTTAATTGGCTTAACATGTCCTTCTTTTCTTTCTGAAGCTAATCCGCAATGGGATGTTTGTTTAAGATCCACTGTTTAGGATAACATAACCACATAAATGGATGGCATTCCAAAGTCAAATATGATTAAGCAGTTTTTGCAATTCTTCAGAGGTCCAAATTAAAATACAATGTGAAAAAAAAATAAGGGCATCAAATGCTGTGGCACCTTGTGTGCTTTGAAACAATCACTTTCAATCAAGAAAACAACACTGTATAATTAAAAACTGAAGTGTTTATTTTGAAGACAGTGAGCGCTGGGTCTCGGTTCTAATGATGATTTCCTTCAGATCAAACATCCTTCAGTTCCAAGTCGGTATAAATAAGGGGAAGAACTCTCCACTGTTTTCAGCAATTGGTACAATGTGCACAAAAAGCATGAAAGGCACTGTGATTCAAAGTCTTGATATTGACTATGGGCTGATTAGTACATAGAATGATATTTATGTGGAAACTGATATTAGTGGTGGCCATTTTCTCCTCTTTTTTCAATAAGTGGTATGAAAGTAGAATTAGCAGCTAAAGGGCCCTTGTACCCATGCACCAGGGTCATCTCTTACCCCCATGGGAAAAAGTGTTTTTTTTTTAAACAGGCGGTAAATGGCCTTGTGGTAATTAAAAAATTGCCACATGGCCATGTATTTCTTTAAGTGCTTATATACCACCTAGACCTAAATGGTTTACAATTTGTTTCAGGTACTGGCACTGTCTCAAAATGGGCTCACAATCTAAGTAATATTGTACCTGGGGCAAGGGAGGGTTAAGTGGCTTGCCCAGGATCACATGGAGCTGCAGAGGGAATTGGACCTGGTTCTCCAGGATCTCAACCCACTGCTTGTTGTTAGGCAGTTCCCTAGGTCCACAACCTATTGCACTAACCAGTAGGCCACTCCTCCATTCAACACCCATACTGCCTCCTATTTAGGAGGCAATGAGGGCTGTGGTGGCAACCCAGCAGTAATCAGGCTGTGAGCGATGCTGCCCGATTTCTGCCAGGCACACCCACTCCCTGCCCACCGGCACTAGAAAATAGAAAATATTTTCTAGCGCTAGAAATGGCGAGTCCAGCTTTTTGCCAATTGCAGTACTCCATTACAAGTGCGTAGTCCATCGAGACCACCAAGAACACTTACCTCCACAATGGTCTTTTTAAAGACCTTCTTTGTCTCGAGGACTGTCTTCATCAATAACTCCCATAACAAGACTCCTGATGCAGGCCTAACAGCCAAAACACAACGTTGTGTTGAGTCTTTATACCTTAATAAACATTTTTACTGTTATACATCTTCTCAGCCTTTGGAATCCTTGGTCGTCCTCCCACTTTTATCTCATTGTGTTGTTGTCCGTGGGGTGTCTAGAGTTCTCTGTCTTTTGACGGATTTCTTTCCTACACAAGTCCAGCGGTAGGGCCAATTTGCTGCGCAATACCGGAGGTAGCCCTACCACTGGGTGATAAAAGGGCCCCTAAGAAAGGGTTCTTCTGCCCTGACTACCTCTATCTTGGAGAAAGGCAGAATGAGAGGGATACGATAACTTGTTGCACACCACACACAATTTTACAAACCTTTAATAGGAAGAGGTAATTAACTCTGTCAAATAGAAAAAGAACTACAGGACACATCATGAAACTAACTGGTAGCAAGTTTAAAACTTAAAATTTAAGAAAATATTTATTTAGCAAACACAAAAATCAGCTATGGAATTTATTGCAAAGAATGTGTTAAGCTGGAAGTATAGCTGAATTTAAAAAAGATCAGGTGTGTTTCTGGAGGACAAGTCTATAAATTATTATTAGCCAAACAGGTGGGAGTGAGTATCATAGAATGGATTATCTTGCTGGAATCTGCCAGGTACTTCTTAGTGACCAGGACCAACCACTGTTAAATACAGGATTCCGGGTTCGATGGACTATTGGTTGGACCCAGAATAGCAGTTATGTTTTTATGTTTTCCAAAGTGACATTACTTTCTGGCCAATATTCAGCCAGCGTCAGTCAGCATTTTTTAAAATGCCTAATGTCGCCGATTTTGGGTGTCCTCAACTGCTTTCTGTCACAGGGACGACCAAAGCTCATGGGGGCGTGTCGGAGGCATAGTGAAGGCGGGACTGGGGCGTGTTTAACACATGGGCATCCTCGACCGATAATGGAAAAAAGAAGGGCGTCCCTGACGAACACTTGGACAACTTTACCTGATCCTTTTTTTCTTATGACCAAGCCGCATAAATGTGCCCTAAATGACCAGATGACACCCCAGGGAATCGGGGATGACCTCCCCTTACTCCCCCAGTGGTCAATAACCTCCTCCCACCCTAAAAGAATTTTTTAAAATATTTTTTCCAGCCTCTATGCGAGCCTCAACTATCATATCCAGCTCCATGACAACAGTATGCAGGTCCCTGGAGCAATTTTAGTGGGTGCAGTGCACTTCAGGCAGGCAGACCCAGGCTCACCCCCCCCCTACCTGTTACACTTGTGGTGGTAAATGTGAGCCCTTCAAAACCTACCACAAACCCACTGTACCCACATCTAGGTGCCCCCTTTCACCCATAAGGGCTATAGTAGTGGTGTACAGTTGTGGGGAGTGGGTTTTTGAGGGGCTCAGCACACAAGGTAAGGGAGCTATGCAGCTGGGAGCAATTTATGAAGTCCACTGCAGTGCCCCCTAGGATGCCCGGTTGGTGTCCTGGCATGTCAGGGGGACCAGTGCACTACGAATGCTAGCTCCTTCCACTACCAAAGGGCTTGGATTTGGTCGTTTCTGAGATGGGCGTCCTCGGTTTCCATTATCGCCAAAAATCGGGGACGACCATCTCTAAGGTCGACCTAACTTTCACGATTTGGGCGTCCCCGACCGTATTATCCAAATGAAAGATGGACGCCAATCTTGTTTCGATAATATGGGTTTCCCTGCCCCTTCGTGAGGACGTCCTGCGAGGACATCCTCAGGAAAACTTGGGTGTCCCTTTCGATTATGCCCCTCTATGGGTACTTCAAGTACATGTAACTCTTGTTTGCCTGTGAGCATTAGGATGAGTTACTTTCAGTAAACTGTAAGATTTTAGAGGAAAGTCATGGCTAAGACCAGTAGGAGCTGGGAGACTGATTAGCACAGTTATCCACTCATTTAGCACTCTTTTTAGTTCTGATCCTAAGGGTTTACTTTAACTTGGATTCTTAAGGCAGTAACATGGACAATTTTACCATAAACTGTATATAGGCAGTGGTAGAAGAAAAACAATTTCAACACTTACAGTTGTTAGCAGCAAGTTTCCTTGAGAACATTCTATGTAGATAGAGACTCCTGGTCAAGTTTTTTGTTTTTACAGCTGTACGCTCTCTGGGCCCCTCCACCAGAGAGAAGCTTCTTTGTTAGTCTCTATTTTAAGTTGGGCTCTCTGAGCCTTTTATTGGTGTCCTTAGCTGGTAGTTTCTTCCTCAGTGGAACTTCGCTTCTGGTCTCTTTTTCCTTATATATTTTCTGGGACTGTCCTTGAGTCCTCTTCTATTCTGTAAGACGTGACCTTGTTATTCTTTCCTTATGTCCTTCCAGCAGGACTGTGGTACAGGGGTAGTTCTCCATTCCAGCTTTCTCCTGGTACAGATGCAGCAGGTATATAGGATCTGTTAGGAGCGCTCCACTCCTTATCATTCCAGGTGCAGTGGTGTGTAGCCAGACACACTTTTCCCTTTCAGTAGATGTTCTTTAGTTAGAGAGACAAAGGCCAAGCCTTTTCCTCTTGCAGTAATAGTATGATGGCCAGGGAAGGTGGAGTCAAAGAAGTTACTCCCACTGCTACTATACCAGCACAGTTTTCCTTCAAGAGGTGCTTCCTCCTATGCCTGTCACTCACAGGTAGGAAAAGCAACCCCTGGTTCCAGAAGCTGTGGGAATAATCTAAAGGTTATGAAATTAAAACAAGTGTAATGGGGAGAAACAAGATGACCACTCTAGAAAGAAGATATACACCCTGAGAATCTCTGCAAATCTGAGCATTTACCAAAAATAGGGACGGAGAAAGGGAAGGTCAGGACATTTATTTATTTATTTAATAAAATTTGATATACTGTAGAGGGGTGCGGAGTAAGACGGCCAACTGAGAGTTGCATGAAAAACAACTCTGCTTGCTTACCTTGTTTCCTGAGCTGATATGCCATCGAAATATATGGAGAAGGTGAGAGTCTTTCCCATGGAGGTCTCTTTGACTCCAGTTTTGCAGAAGAAGCTGGACTCATTTGTCCTCCATATGTAGGCTAATACAGAGGTGAGAACCCCAACTCAGTGGAATATGCAGGGAGAGTCTCTGCAGGGGAGTTATTATTGTTGTCCTCCAATCAAATTCCTCCACCACTTTGTCAGAAACAGACTTCTGCATCAGCAATAGAAATGCCAAGGAAGAATGAGGTGCTTCTAATTGCTGCGGTGGGGGGCGCTGGAGACCTTGACTCAGTATATGGTTTGCCAGTGGAGGTTGCAGGAGGGGTGCTCCTAGGAGCCAGAAAATCTGAGTCAATAATGCCTACACAAGGTGTGGCTTCGACCACAAATGGATTGACTGCTCTGGGTAAGAATCCCCTGCTCTATCCAAAATGTTTACGCTGGAATTTTTGGGAGAGACTTTGATCTGATTAGAAACTTCTGTTCAGAACTGTTCTTTACATCTTTCTTCTTTAGTACAGTCAGTTCAAACACTTGCTCAAGCACATGAAGGGAATGTAAGAGAGTTTAAAGATCAAGTTAACTCATTAAGGGAAGAGACTTGTAAAACCAAAAAAGTACAATCCACTATAATAAAAGATAAAAAAGTACTAAATAGATGACTGGAAAATTTGGAGAATCAAGCTAGACATTTAAATTTGCGGTTACTGAACTTCCCTAAAATCAGTATGCTATCACTACTGGAAACTTCCATCTTCTGCCCAAACTTACTGCCCAACGATTTGGAAAGAACCCCTGACGCAGCACCAGCGAAACGGGGGCTCCCTATTGGGTTAAGAAGTGGAGCGTATCGCCTTGAGAGGAACACAAAAGTGACATTATTAAGCTAAGTGATTTCTGGCAATATCTTCTTGATACATTTGCATTCTATAGAAAAACGGAAGAATTGGCACTGCTAATAGTAGTATACAGAATATTGATTTATAACATTGTGGACACACACAAAGGAGGCAGTAGTGCTTATAGAGTACTCTGAGATTACATTAAATAGTGGAGTTTTTTTTTAAGCTACATGATGGCATGCCGAGCTCATGCCTTATAGTCTGCGAAGTTGGGCTGGCTGGATGGCGATGCTGAAGTTTTTTTTCTCCACTTTAAACACACATGATTAAGTTGATAATTGAGTGGGAGTTCCACATTTGAATTACACAGCTAGTGTGAGTCTGTGTGAGGAATTTCATTTACTAAACAGAGCTTGAGTGATTTATATTTACTTATTCCATGTACCAGTACTGACCATACATGTCATTGATGTGTAAGGCACCAAGTATCAGGGCATCATATAAATACTGGTGATTCAAGGTTTTAAAGCTGCTTAGGCATGATTTTTTTTTTCTGAATTCTGTCCAGATATTGTTCCTTCCCATTACATCTTCATTCTAAACTTCTGAACATAGGAAAGGGAAAGAGCATTTTCTACTGATAATCAACTTTATAGTCAGACCTATGAAACTTATGACAGTTTTGTCACTGAAAAAGATGTCTCCCATATCACAGTAGTTATGTGGACAGCCTGCAACCTCCCCCCCCTTTCCTGAGCAGAGCACATGCTTAGTCCCAAATCATGCAGCCAGTGAAAATTCTGAAGGATTTTTTTAAACTAATGTCTTGCAGAGATTCTCTCATGGTTCTTTGAATCAGAGCTGGAATCATTCCATCTGACTCTTCACAGCAGGGGATCTGTGCTCCATAATTTTCTGTTCAGCTTCAAGAAGGACACATGGGTTAGAGTTTGATGTAATGTACATATTGTTAAGCTTCCAAGAATTAATACTGTTGTGATAAACAAAATTAAAATGCAGAGAAATAGAAAGTGGAAGAAAATATGGAAAACTGTGAAAACTGCAAAAAAAAAAAAAAAAAAAACCCCAACAACTAATAAACTCTACAATTTGCATGCTTAATAGGAAATTTTACTTTAAAAATAATCTAAAGATAAAGTGCCTCCATTTAACTGTGGGTACTTTTTCTGGCCATAAAGAGCATGTATAACTTTGGAAGGCAAACCCACATGCATTGTTGCAATCACTGCTAATCCCACTCTTGGGAGCACCTGCATTGAATATGTGTAATAGTGCACTCACTGTGGAGAAAAAAAACACTTACTTTACCTGCACATAGTCTAGGCAGTATTGAAATAATTCAGTTCTGGGCACAAAATATTATTTTACCTGTGGAAATGTATTTTAACATTGCCTTCTTAGGACTAGAGTCTATGAAATGATGCCTAAAAAAAGAGCACGTAGCGCTATTCTATAAACCACACTTACAGTTAGATGCGATTTATAGAATAGCCTTTAGCATCAAGAACTGTGACTACATTTAAGTTCGACCATTTACACTATCTGGTGTTAATCCCCATGCATAAATTAGGCGCAGATCTTGCTAATTCTATAATAACACGCATAAATTTTAGGAATGCCCCTGACTCAACCATGCCCCTCCCATGGCCACACACCCTATTAGGATCCATGGACTAGAATTTACACGCACCTGCTTATAGAATATGCCTAAAAAGATACACGCATAAATTCTAATTGCTGCCAATTAATGCTGATAATTGCTTGTTATTGCCCAAATAGTGGCACTGATTGGCTCGTTAATCGATTATGTTGTGTGCACAAACTGGACGTGCATCCAAATTTGCACACACAATTCAAAACGCTAAATACAGAATCCAGGGGTTAATGGATCTCAGGGGTCACTTCATAGATGTGTCCTCAGTTATTACATGCATCAATATTATTGATTTCTAATTGATTTTCTATATTGACAAGTGTTGAATGTTAATCACGATTAATGCATTAATTAGTAATCTCGATTAAAACATTTAATCATGTTTCATAATTAACCATGTGCTGCCCACCTTCTGCCTCCCTACCGCACCTCCCCCCACTGTGTGTGGTCCGGCATCTCTCCCTCTCCTCCTGGACCACCTGCAGCTCTCTCTCAGGTTTCTTCCCCTCCCCCGTTGTCAGTGGCATAGCTAGGGGGGGGCACAGGGGGAGTGGTCGCTCCCCTAAACAGGTTTTTAGAAAAAATGGCGCCTATGCGCCTTTCCTGCCCGCTCTCCCCGTCTGAGTGGTCACTTTACTGCCTTGAAGCACCGTTCTCCCTCCGGCACCGGCGATTCCCATAGTCAGCCTTCTGCAAGCATCAGGGCCTCTCCTCAGGCGCGTCCCACCTACTCTAATACAACTTCCTGTTTTCCGCAGAGGTGGGATGCGCATGAGAGGGCCCGATGCTTGCAGAAGGCTGACTATGGGAATCACCGGTGCCAAAGGGAGAACGGCGCTTCAGGGCAGTAAACGTGACCACGTGGATGGGAAGAGCGGGCAGGAGAGGCACATAGGTGCCATTTTTTTCTAAAACTGTAAGCAAGGAAGCCCATTTGGGTAATCTATTTCCACACCCCCCCCCCCCCGTCCTCCCCCGCGTAGCCGTCATTTCAGGTCACTCAAAACAAAGCAAGCAAACTTAAAAGGTGGAGGAGAAAAGAAACAACAATTGAACATCACTAAAACAGCTTCAAAAATTATTGTAGCTGGTAGAAACTGCAATTCTAAACTCTAGTTTGTGCTAATTTTTCTTCACTGTTCTTATATATAGATTTCCAGATTTCAGTGCGACTATCCTGTTTCCTGATGGGTTCATCTTAACTGTAGTTGTAATCTGCCTTCGGAAGCCTGGTGTTATAAAGATGATAGAATATACTGTAATTAAATGGAAGTAGAATTAAACACTCCTTTCATTGGGGCACATGGAATCACATCTTCATCTGTTTTGTAGACATTTACCTTTTAGATACACAAGGGATTATTCTGTGTTGAATGTGTTTCAGGGGCAAGTAGTTTTATAAGTCAAAATAAAAATAAACATTTTGTTTCATGCAGATCTCTTTTGTTTAAACATAAATGGGCTATAAGCCCCTAATTGAGTCCACTGGTTTTCTTATATTTTGTTCTTGTGATGACTTATATTGTGCCAAAACTGAAAACTCTTACCTCTATCTGGTCGATAATAAAAGGAACACTATTTGCCCTAAAAAGTTGTTTTGTGGCTCTACATGAGGAATTGTGATATTGAATAAACATCAAAGTATTTTAGTGACAGTCTGAAAGGATGAGGGAGGGGTGGGCTAGGAGAGAAACAGAGAGGGCTGAGAGCATGGGGAACAGGGAGATATGCATGGTGATCAGAGGAAACTTTAAAACAATACAGGAACGCAAGAAATTTGAAGTCAAAATGATTAAATATTTTGTCACCCACCAGACAGGACTTAACAAAGATCTGAGTTTTCTAGCCCATCATAAACCATGAAATTTCACTGCTTTGTCACCCTCTGATCACTATGCATATCTTCCTGTCCCCCATCCTCTTAGCCCTCTCTGTTATTCACCTAGCCCACCCCTCCCTCATCCTTTCAGACTGTCACTGAAATACTTTGATGTTTCACTTATATAAGCTGTTACTTATCAAAATTTGCTTATTTCTGATCTGACGAAGAAGGGCTACCTTCGAAAGCTAATCAAAAAATGTATTGTTAGTCCAATAAAAAAGGTATCATTCTTATTTTCTTTTCTATGTTTTATTTTATTCTATTTACAATTCAAGAAATGTAGGATAAGATATTCTCTAGATGATGTGGAGGGTCATTTTCGAACGGGACTTCCAAGTTGCGATTTGGACGTCCTTGCAAAAAGGCGAAATCCAGGGGCGGGGAAACCTGTATTATTGAAACAAGATGGATGTCCATCTTTCGTTTCAAAAATACCGTCATGGACGTCCGAATCCTTAAATTGGGACGTCCCTAGATTTGGACGTCCCTAAACATGGCCGTTTCTGACTTTTGGCGATTTTCAAAACCATGGGAGGAGCCAGCATTTGTAGTGCACTGGTCCCCCTGACATGCCAGGACACCAACCGTGCAATCTAGGGGGGGACTGCATTGGACTTCATAAATTGCTCCCAGGTACACAGCTCCCTTAGCTTGTGTGCTGAGCCCCCCAACCCCCCCTCCAACCCCACTACCCAGAACTGTAAACCACTATCATAGTCCTTATGGGTGAAGGGGGTACCTAGATGTGGGTACAGCGGGTTTCTGGTGGGTTTTGGAGGGCTTGCTGTTTCCTCCACAAATGTAACAGGTAGGGGGGATATGGGCCTGGGTCCACCTGTCTGAAGTGCACTGCAGTACCCACTAAAACTGCTCCAGGGACCTGCATGCACTGTCACGGACCTGAGTATGACATCTGAGGCTGGCATAGAGGCTGTCACGACATATTTTGAAAGATGTTTTTTGAGGGTGGGAGGGGTTAGTGACCACTGGGGGAGTAACGGGAGGCCATCCCTGATTCTTTCCAGTGGTCATATGGTCATTTCGGGGACCTTTTTGTGCCTTAGTTGTAAGAAAAACAGGTCCGGGTGAAAACGTCCAAGTGTTCATCAGGGACGTCCTTGTTTTTTTTTATTATGGGTCAAGGATGTCTAAGTGTTAGACATGTCCAAGTCCCCCCTTCGCTACACCTCCGACACGCCCCCTTGAACTTTGGCCGTCCTTGCGATGGAGTGCAGTTGGAGATGTCCTAAATCGGGTTTCGATTATACCGAATTGGACGTCCCTGGGAGAAGGATGTCCATCTTCCGATTTATGTCGAAAGATGGACGTCCTTCTCTTTCGAAAATAAGCCCATTAGAGGCATTATATGAGGGTAATTCAAATTATTAAATTAATAAATTAGTAGATGAATTAGAGGATAGTAAGTTACCAAGTTGTTTGTTTGACCAAAATTTTGAGGGGTCAATTTTACCTCTGGTTTTGAAGGTATGTGATGTGTTAGAAGACTTAGATGAATGGGTGGATTCTTTCCAGTTTAGCTTGAAAGAAAGGCTGCTATGATCTGGCCAAGGTATCAGGGCACACCACCCAAACTCTCATCCACGCTCTCATCACCTCTCGCCTTGACTACTGCAACCTACTCCTCACTGGCCTCCCACTTCACCATCTACCCCCCCTTCAATCCGTTCAGAACTCTACTGCACGTCTTATATTCCACCTGAACCGATATACTCATATCACCCCTCTCCTCAGGTCACTTCACTGGCTTCCGATCAAATACCGCAAACAGTTCAAGCTTCTCCTTCTTACCTACAAATGCACTCAGTCTGCAGCCCCTCATTACCTCTCCACCCTCATCTCCCCTTACGTTCCCACCCGAAACCACCGCTCACAGGACAAATCCCTCCTCTCAGTACCCTTCTCCACCACCGGCAACTCCAGGCTCCGCCCATTCTGCCTCGCCTCTCCCTATGTTTGGAATAAACTTCCTGAGCCCTTACGCCAAGCCCCCTCCCTACCCATCTTCAAATCCTTACTCAAAGCCCACCTCTTCAATGTTGCTTTCGGCACCTAACCTTTATATCTTTCATGAAATCTAGACTGCCCCAATTTGACTACCCCTACTTGACTGACTGTACATTTGTCCTTTAGATTGTAAGCTCTTTGAGTAGGGACTGTCCTTCTATGTTAAATTGTACAGCGCTGCGTAACCCTAGTAGCACTTTATAAATGTCAAATAGTAGTAGTAGTAGTAATATGGTCTGTAAATTTCATTGCTAATAAATATAGCTGATGTCCTTTGATGTGGGAGGACATTCCATTGAAGAATGAGAATTGCCAGACATTAAGGACATCAAGAAATTGTTTAGTATGTAAATTAGTAGCATTTTCAAGTTGTAAGTTCATATCTCCAATCATAATGATATTGTCATTATTGACACATATGTTGGATATACAGTAAGTTTGTCTTCGGCCAGGTTCCAGCTATTGGGAGGATGATATAGTAATAGGAGATATATTTGGATAGGGAAATCTTTTATAGAGTGTGCAATAATTTCTAGGTTAGGGGATTGCAATTCTGTAATAGTTTTTACCTGGAGGAATGATTTATAAAAAATAGCTAATCCATCTCCTCTCATTTTGGCTCTGGGGAAATGAAGAATGGAGTATCCATATGGACATATGTCTAGGATTTTTGGATAATCTTTTTCAATTAGTCAAATTTTGGAGATAAGGGCTAGATTGAATTGAGCTTCGGTTATCCAACCTTGAATGATTTTGGACAAGTGAGGATTGGTATAACCTATGGGTAGGGGTAGGTAGGAATGCTTAAAAGTAATTGACAATGGGACTTTAGTGAGTATGCGTTTATTGTATGAGGTTTTTGAAAGATTTTTGTTATGATACTTAGTGGTAAGTGTGATGTGTGGAGCATTATGAACCAGGTATTGAGATTCTAAAGTAAAAGGATTATTTTGGTATCTGGTAGGTAACCCATATGGATAGTGCCTAGGGGTATATATCACAGGGATATTATAGATGAATTCAAAAGCATTGGTGAAATGATTTGTGTGTATTGATAGAAAGAGTTGGTAAAGTATCCAGTAAAACAAGATGTTTAGCAAACACATTAAACAGCACCGAGAAAAGTGATTTTATTATTTATTTTTGGTAACTGTGTGTAATGTAATGTGATGTATAGATGGTGAAGAAACAATGTTGATTCCTAGTGATGTTAGAAGGAATGGTAAGAAATACTGTCTCACGTCATACCCAGTGATGTGCTGGAGCCGGCTCGCACCGGCTTGCAAGAGTCGGTTGTTAAATTTATTGGCATCTTGCAAGCCGGTTGTTGGCTCGTGCGAGCCGGCTCGCCTCTACTCCCCCACGGTCTCCATCATCCGTCTGCCCTCTGCAGCTCTGCGAGTCCCCGATAGCCCTGGTTTCCTTCTTGCGCTGCAGCCCTACCTTTAAAAATTTTATTTTCCCTCGAGGCATGCCAGCGTTGAAGGCTTGAAGCGAAGGCAGCAGGCTCAACTCGGTTCCAGCCTTCCCTTCCTTCGCATCATGGCTCCGCCCTCGCCTGATGTATTTCCTGTTTGCGTGAGGGCGGAGCCATGATGCGAAGGAAGGGAAGGCTGGAACCGAGCTGAGCCCTCTGCCTTCGCTTCAAGCCTTCAACGCCGGCGCACCTCTAGGGAAAATAAAATTTTTAAAGGTAGGGCTGCGGCGCAAGAAGGAAACCAGGGCTATCGGGGACTCGCAGAGCTGCAGAGGGCAGACGGATGATGGACGACCGGGGGGGCTGGAAGAAGGCAGATGGAGGGGAGGAGGGCAGGGGGAGATGAGGGTTGCTGGACGTGGGTGGATGGAGAGGATGGCAGGGGGAGAGGAGGGTTGCTGGACATGGGTGGGTGGATGGAGGGCAGGGGAGAGGAGGGTTGCTGGACATGGGTGGATGCAGGGCAGGGGGGAAAGGAGGGTCGCTGGACATGGGTGGATGGCAGAGGAGAGGAGAGTTGCTGGACATGGGTGGATGGAGGGCAGGGCGAGAGAGGAGGGTCGCTGGACATGGGTGCATGCAGGGCAAGGGAGAGGAGGGTTGCTGCTGGACATGGGTGCATGGAGGGCAGGGGAGAGGAGGGTTGCTGCTGGACATGGGTGGATGGAGGGCAGGAGGGAGAGGAGGATTGCTGGACATGGATGGAGGAGAGGGAAGGGAGAGAGAAGAAATGCTGGACATGGATGGAGGGGATGGAAGAGTGAGGAAGGAGATGAGAAGAGGGAAAAGGAAGAGAGGAGAATAACTGCACATGGATGGAGAAAATAGGCAGAAGCTGGATCCACTGGACAGTCAAGTCTGCAGAGGACCCAGCTTTTACTTACAGATGTAGGGCAAGAAATGAAGAAGAAAGGCGGAAAGTAAAGAAATAAATGGAAAGGAAGCCCTGGAAACGGAGTTAAGAGGACAGATAGCAGCAGAATTGGATACTGGGCCAGCATGATCAGAAAAACAAAGTCACCAGACAACAAAGGTAGAAAAAAATAATTTTATTTTCAATATAGTGTTTGGAATATGTCCATTTTGAGAATCAGGTGCTCAACATTAAAAGTTTATTTTTATTTACTTATTTACGGCATTTTATCCCACATTAAGCATGAATTAGATTGCCCCCCTCCCCAGGCTCTCTCCCCGGCTATAGCCAGCTCTGCAATTTGGGGGGAGGGCGCAGAGGTGGATGGGGGGTGGCGCAGAGGTGGACGGGGGGGGGGGGGGGGGGGGCGCAGAGGTGGACATTTACCAGCACTCCACTGGTCATACCTGACACTTAGCATCAATTCTAACAGAAATAGATCTCTGGTAATACCAACCTTAGGGGTCCTTTTACTAAACTGCTGGAAAAAGGGCCCTACAGTAGTGGTTTTCCCATGCATCAGGGACCTTTTTACTGCAGCGGGTAAAAAATCTCCTAAAAATGGCCATATGGTAAGATCGCTCTTACCGCATGGCCATGTCCGGGGGGAGGGGGGGACAACACACACCACCACCTATTGAGGTGGCGGTAAGAGCTTGGTTAACCCATTGGTAACTGGGCAGCATGCCCGGTTACCACATGAGTCTTTACCGCTAGGTCAATGGCTGATGGTAAGGTCTGAGACCCAAAACGGATGTGTGGCAATTTTCATTTTGCGGCAAACAAAAAAAAGGTCTTTTTTACAGGCACACTAAAAAGTGGATCGGCAGGTGCCCAAAACCCGTGCCTATACTACCGTAAGCCGAATTTAGGCTCACCATGTTATAGAATACACTTAGGGGTCCTTTTACAAAGGCGCGCTGAAAAATAGCTTGCAGTAGTGTAGGCGCAGGTTTTGGGCATGCACCGATCCCTTTTTTAGCATGCCTGTAAAAAAGGTCTTTTTAAAATTTTGGCTGAAAATGGACGTGTGTCCTTACGGACAGCCATTGACCTAGCAGTAAAGACTCACACGGTAACCAGGCGATAATGACCTATGTGCACTAATTGCCACTTGGCGTGCGTCCGATATACACACCCAAAATAAAAAATAATTTTCAGACGCGTGTATCAGACGCACACCAAAAATGAAATTACTGCAAGAGCCCCGCAGTAGTCGGGCGGTAAGTCCATTTTGGCGCACATTGGGCGTGCTTAGATGCTTACGCGGCTTAGTAAAAGGACCCCTTAGCAAGTTGTGCATGTAAATCTCAATGCCAATTAGTGCTGATAATTGCTTGTTAACATCCAATTAGCAGCGCTGATTAGCTAGTTAACCAATTAAGTTATGTGCATTGTTATAGAATATGCCTCGGATTCCATATTTAGAATCCGGGGGATAGTGCTTTATAGTGTTTGTTTGCTCCTATACTTTGTTTCTTCTAATTTTGTATGGTGCTGATGAGTTAATTATAGTTCCAGTCTTTCCCATTCTTATTTAAACTTACATTATCCAGTCTGCAACGGTCTTAAATACAAGTCTACCTATGCATCCAGTTTCTCCTTCATAGGAACACAGCTCTGGAATGCACTACCTAAATTCTTAAAATCAACTCAGCACCATCTACATTTCAGGAAATTAATGAAGACCACCTTGTTCAAGAAGGCCTACTTTCCTGACTCAACCTAATTTACCTTTTCTTTTATTGCAGCAAAATCCATGGACTCTATCTTTCTTACTCACTCTTATTATCTTTGTTGTCTATACGATACGTAAACGTTTACTATTTTACTATTACATTGTGTAATTGTATTTTAATGCACTGTAGTTTTCCCTACAGTCCTGTGTAAGCCACATTGAGCCTACTACTAGTGGGGAAATGTGGGGTATAAATGTGTTAAATAAATAAATAAAATAAAATAAATTAGCCTTTGAACATTTTTAATTTTCCTTTTCAAAATGTACTCTTCGTTGTAAACTTGAAATGCAAATAACAACAGCAAAGATATGTTCTGGAAATAATAGAGAAAACACAAACAAGAGTCCACACTCCACACAATGCAAACAAGCAAGAAGAAAAATGTGGAGAATTGCTAATTAAAGAAATCCTGTCATTTTTGTCACCTCCACTGTTTTCTTCTCTCTGGAAATAACACACATTTGGGCCTTTTTACTAAGCTGCACTAAAAGGTGGTTTGTGCTGTGATTACCACATGGGTTTCCCTATGTGCTGAGACCACTTTTAGCATGGCTGTAAAATGGCCGCATTTCCATTTTTCCTATTAATGGCCTGGTGCTAATTTCCAAATTAGCAAGTGGCCATTAGCACGTGAGCCCTTACCAACACCTATTTAGTAGTCAGAAAGAACTCACACGCTAACCATGCACTAATTGGTTGACGTGGTAATATAACTGCACAAACTGATTAGCGCTGGTTACGCCTACTCTCCATCCCTCAAACATACCCCTCTAGCACTAAAAAATAAAAAGTAGATTTTAGCACCAGGGAAGAATGCGCAGATGCCTGAACAGCCATGGGGCAGCTGAGCGTGCCCCGTGGTAGTGCATTTTGGCATACGGGAAAAACACAGTGCTTACCACTGCTTAGTAAAAGGACCACATTATTTGCTCCTTAATATGTACCTTAAATGGCAATAATGTGTTATATTAACATAATTACAAATATATAAAAGTACTCAGATATAAATTGGAACTTCCAAAAATATATTTTTTTATATTGAATAACAACTTAACTACCATAAATGATCAATTATTTTTAAAAGTTTGTAACGTTCATAGAAAACATCACTTATCACTATTCTCACCAAATTGTAAGAAGTCTTATTATAAATCTATTCATAATGCAGGCTTTACTTCTCAATGTTTGTCTTCTCCAGCTTCCCCAACTCTACCAGGCGATCCTGTCATCAACCATCAGCAAGGACCAGTAAAACCAGCCTTACCACAGTACAAGGGCTCACCTTGCTTAACCGTGACACCTATGAGTAGTTTCTTTTGTAAGTGCTACTCTGTTAACAGATATATTGCCCATTTATTTTTCATTCCATGCCTAATATTTTTAGCTCGATTTCTTCTTCTGAGAAATGATTCAAAAATATCCTGGGCCTCTTTCAAAAACTACAAGGACTAGGGGGTACATAATGAAGCTACTAAGTAGTAAATTTTAAACAAATCAAAGAAAATATTTCTTCACTCAATGTGTAATTAAACTCTGGAATTCATTGCCAGAAAATATGCAAAAAGAAGTTAGCTTAGCAGGGTTTTAAAAAGTTTGGATAATTTCCTAAAAGAAAAGTCCATAATCCACTAGTAACATGGACTTGGGAAAATCCACTGCTTATATCTAGGATAAGCAGCATAAAATCTGTTTTACTCTTTTGGGATTTTGCCAGGTACTTGCAACCTGGATTGGCCACTGTTGGAAACAGGATACTTGGCTTGATGGATCTTCGGTCTGTCCCAGTATGGCAACACATATATTCTTTTGAAAACCAGATTGGCCAGAAATACCCCCAAACCAGCTTGAAGAACACTGATTTAGAGGTACAACCTATTCCTTCAAAGCTTCTTGCTTAGCATTTAGATTTTTGAATCTATAGCAAGTTTCTTACAAGTTCTCTTTAGGATTGCTTTTTAAAACTTTCCAGTGTTTATACTTTTTCTTCATTTGGATCTGCTTTCCAGTTTTTGAAAGATGTTCTTTTGGCTTTAATAACATCCTTCATTGTATGTTCTTTATTTGACAATTGACCACTACTGGTAGTCTTGCAGTATTACCACTAGGAGTCACAGATCCAATTTTGTCCAAGACAGCCACTGGGCAGGAGCAAATGTAGATCACTCCTGCTCCCATCACCTCTGGGGTAGGGGGAGAGGAGAAAGTCAGGCCTGAAATTTGAGGTAGGAAAGGGTGGGGTTCCAGCAAGGGGAGGAGCTTTAGGGAGGGAAGGCTATTGAAACTTTCTAGCCCTGTATCAGGGATAAGGGTGTGACCACATCAGTCTCATTGGGCCACCATGGAGTGGAGGTGCCCACAGGTAAGGGGATCTAGGGGGACCTCTGATTAAGGCCAAAAGATCCTTCAAATGAAACCTGCCATAGTGCTATCTGTACACAAAGAGCTATTTTAACTTTTTTTCATGCATTGTCACAACCTGTAATATGCAACATTCCTGACTCTGACTATATGTGAAAGATTCCATGCTGAATTTAAGTAGGGATGTTAATGAGCCAAGAGTTCATTTGCATCTGCTAGCTATATTTTGTTTAAAAGGGTACCAAACGTTGATCATTATCACTGCTTAGTACATACCTTTTTAAAGATAAATGATATTGTAGTACTTTTCCTTAATATCCTTTTGCTCATAATGTAATATAATGCTTGTCAATATTTTTGTGGCTCTGACCCCATAATAGTGACCAAATAAAATTCTGTGACTTCTTATAAATGCAGAATAATAATGCACCTATGGAGATCCCACCCAGGTTGTGACCCTGAATGTGGATTTTGTGACCCCGAATGTGGATTTTGTGACCCCCAGGGCGACAGGACAGAAGAGAGGATGAATTGTTCATTTTTATTTCTCCAATTGCGCAGGTTGGGAAACTCTGATGAAATACATGTAAATAACAAATGCATTAAAAGATACTCAAAGTATTTATTTAGAAGAAAAATATAAGTGCAATATACTTTTCATGAAGGCCACTAAACCATAATTTATGCTATTCCAGTTTGTACCTCAATAGCCCCCCTGTTTACAAAGAAGTGCGGCAATGCCTACACAGCCCATTCAAAGAATGTGTTGGCATTACTGCACCAGCAGCTGAAACCTGTAATGTGTTTGCTTTCTTCAGCAGAAAACAGGACAGCAACCTGTAAAATATCTTGAAATAAATCAGGTCACTATTTAAACCTTGCGGTCAGTGTGTTTTTTAAACACTGGCTGCAGCTTTTAAATATGCTGATTTGCCTCAGCTCTATAGATGGCAAAATAGCCTCTATCCATATAGCTATATAGTTTGACTTAGGATAACTGTTTTACTAAATAAATTGCATAGTTATATGGATAATAGCTGAATATGGCTGACTATGCCCATGCTAAACCCTTGCTCCACTTCAATATTTTTTCTAGAGAGTGCCAGGGTGATCTGTAAGAATTTCCAGCAGGGCTATCTGTACAGTACCACGGAAAATTAATGGATATGGCACTTTTCTGTATAGTGGCTGTCGCTATACAAATAACTTGCTTTTGAATATTGGGGCCACTGTAAAAAAAAACCCACTAGGGAGTCAGCTCACAGGTTTATTCATGTCATGTTAATAACAGAGCATAAAAACATAGAGTACATGACCTTTTGAGACCACAACTGCAGTATAATCTGTTCTTCGCAAGTGAAATCAACCTAAAGACATATGTTACTTTGAAAATTCATGTACTGCAACATGTTTTTATGCTAGCCCAATGAAATGTATCACAACCTGCTAAGATTCCTGCCTTCTCCGTGACTGATATGATTACTGTCTGGAACACTGCTTAAAAGAAGGAAAGTTTTTACCATTATAAACATTATAAAAGACAACTGAATAAGTAACGACAGGACAGAAGAAAGGATGAATTGTTAATTTTTATTTCTCCAATTGCTTCACAATTCTTCATATTTATATCTCCCGCATAACCAATAAAACATGTCGAAGGCAACTGCATAATGTGACCATCTCTGCTTTTAATTTGTTTCATTCATATAAGTAATTAAATCAAGCTGATATTTGCAGGGGAAAAATTGCATTTGTAAACTTAAATTTCAGTTTTAGCTTGAGATGACTGCTTTTCTTGGACGCTGGTTGACAGCTATTTGATATGATGTTGATGAGAAAAGGCCTGTGGGACATATGTGAAAATTCCAGGGTATAGTTGACCAAATCAGTCTTGCCAGAATTTTCCAAATGGGCTTTCATAATCCTCTTCTAAATAGTCACTGAAAGAGGACATAACTATTCAAAGACGCTGAAACATATTTTATTTTTGATGTTTAATTTCACATCTGAAGGCATTGTCCAATCTTACATATAACTGTTCCAGAGAAGGGCACAATGAGAACATACATAAACCATGGTTTTACCTGAGAAAGATTGTGTATATGTATTTTGATGTGTGTGGCTTCAGGAGAAATCATAATTGTTCCTGTTGCAGTTTCAGTTTCTAAGGCAGTCTCTTCTGCTCCCTGTTGAGAGAAGGGGGGAGGGGTGATTAGTTTGTAAGAGATTTAGGGCCCCTTTTACCAACCTCTGGTAAAAGGGGACCTGCGATAGCATCAGCATGTGTTTTTCATGTGCACAGAGACCCCCTTTTACCGCCGTGGGTAAAAGGCTGTTTAAAAAAAAAAAAAAAAAAAAGGATATAGCCCTGCACTAATTGCATTTCTGGGGGGGGGGGGGGGGGGGGGGAGGGGAGTCCTCACTGTCACCTATTTAGGTGATGGCATGGGCTCCTATGCTAACCCAGTGGTAACCAGCAACGCATGGCGCTTCCCGATTACCGCCAGGTAAGCCCCAGCACTACAAAAATACAAAATATTTTTGTAGCACCGGAAATGGCATGCACTGGGGGTGGGAACCAGGGACGTAGCTATGTGGGGCCATGGGGGCCTGGGCCCCCGTAGATTTGGCCCTGGACCCCCAGCTGATGACCCTCTCGACCCCCCCGCCAACCCGCCATCGCCTACCTTTGCTGGCGGGGGACCCCAACCCCCGCCAGCTGAGGTCCTCTTCTTCCTTCATTCTGTTTCTGAGTCTGACGTCCTGCACACGTCAGACTCACAGAAACAGAACGAAGCCTTGTCGATCACAAGGCTTCATTCTGTTCTGTTTCTGAATCTGACGTCATGCATGTACAATGTGCAGGACGTCAGACTCAGAAACAGAACTAAAAAAGAAGAGGACCTCAGCTGGTAGGCGATGACGGGGGAGGGTTGGCGGAGGGAGGGGGGGTTGAGAGAGTCATCAGCGGGGGGGGGGGGGGGGGCAAAGTTGTTGTTGGTGGTGGTGGTGGTGGGGGGGTGCCAGCAATGGCAGGGGGGTCGTCAGCGCTGTGAGGGAGGGCTAAAATGTGCCACGTCACCTCGGGCTCTGAACCCCCTCCTGCCAACTCTGGCTATGCCCCTGGTTGGAACTACCGCTGGGCTCCTGCAGGAGTTCTGAATTGGTGTGCGGCAAGCTCAATGGCACATAGCAAGCCCTTTGTGAAAGGGCCCCTTTGATTGCTGTCTTTTTTTGCCTTTATATGTTTATAATGAGATTTGGTTTTCATGGGGCCCTTTTACTGAAGTGCAGTAGGTTTTTGCACTTACCACGTTTTAAGTGAAAAACTTAAGGTGCAGTAAGTGTAAAGCCTGTGTGGTAAATGCAGACAACATTCACAGTATCTGCACTGCATTTAGGGGCCCTTTTTATGAAGCAGCGGTGAGCCCAATGCGGGCTTACCGCTCGTTAAAAGGGAAGTACTGCTGGGCTACCGCAGCAGCCCGGCGGTAATTCCCCCCCCCCCCCCCCCCCCCCAGTGCACGCCATTTCTGGTGCTGCAAACATATTTCAATTTTTGTAGCACCGGTGTGTACCTGGCAGTAATCCTGCCCAGTTACAGCCAGGTTAGCGCAGGAGCCATTACTGCCACCTCAGTGGGTGGCGGAAAGTGCTCCCTTCCAAAGTGGCTGTGCAGCAAGTGGTTCACTTGCCGCATGGCCATTTCTTTAAGAAAAGGGAAACCTATCTTTTACCTGATGTGGTAAAAGGGGGCCTCGGCACATGTCAAAAGCATGCACCAATGCCAGTGCAGGCCCCCATTTGCCACAGCTTCATAAAAGGACTCCTTAATGCACAGGGCAGACACCTATTGCACAGGCCCACATTTTATACCTCAGCAGATAGTGCAAGAATACCTGTGGCATGCAATTAAAAAAAAAAAAGAGATCCATGGCAGCATTTCAGCATTCCCCTGATCCTCCTCCGTACTTCTCCTTAATCTCTCTCCATCGGTGCTCTCCCCTGGACAGCACACACTCTGAAAATGCAATTCCCTCACACTTGACTACTCCCTCCACTGGACTTGCCCTGGGTTCCCTGGTAGTGGTCGCACTCTTTTTCCTCTCCATCTGGCTTCGGGTTTCAAAATAGTGCCCATGAGCCCTACTGGAAGTCCATTAGGAGTGGAAGAGTAACCTAATGGTTAGAGCAGTGGTTTTCAAACCTGTCCTGGGGTAACCCCAGCCAGTACGGATTTTGTTCTTGCATAAAAATAACAATATAAATTATTGAGTATATCATTATGATATACTCAATAATTTATATTGTTATTTTTATGAATATTTGGCCTATTATAATATTTATTGGGCGTGGGCTTATACTGTAGAAAAGGATGTATAAACCAACATTATATTACATTGATTTTGACTGAGTGACTAGAGAAGTATAATAAGAACAGATGCTGAATGAGATGTACTTGGATTTCAGCCAAATGTTTGATACTGCCCCACATAAAATACTCATAACTACATTGAGCACCCTGGGGGTAGGCTCCAGGTGGTGTGCTGGATTAGAAATTGGTTGGGTTATAGAAAAGAAAAGGTAGTGCTAAATGGAATTCATTCTGATGAAAGAAAAAAAGGGTTAGGAACATTTCAGAGAATCTATTCTATGACCAGTTATGCTCAGTATCATTATGAGAAATATTGTGTAGAGAGGTTAGAAGCAAAAATTTGGCATTTTGTAAATGGCACTAAGGGCTCTTTTACAAAGCTGCACTAATGATTCCTGTGTGGCAAATGAAAGGAAACCCATTCAATTCCTACGGACTTCCTCTCATTTGCCGCACAGGAATCGCTAGCGCAGTTTTGTATAAGAGACCTAAGAACTGCAATGGAGTAGAGACATCCAAGAGAGTAGACAGAATGAAAATTGATCTCAGAAAATTTGAGGTGATTGCTTGCCAGAAAAGATTCAATGCCAAAAACAAAACAAAAATCAGAGCCATGGATTTAAGGTAGTAGGAGGTAAGAGGTTCTGAGATATACTAGCCAGGAAAGAGATCTCGTAGTTATTTTGAGTGATGGTATCAAGGTAGCAAGACAGTATAATAAACCAAAGCTAGTAGGATCCTAGGATGCACAGGAACATGTATAGCTATGGGGGTAGGGGTATAGGGGGAAATTCAGTATATGGCACTGAACATTGGGTACTACTTCTGTGCCAAATTTGTAGCATAGAAAAGGTACCAAAATGGGGCAAAAATGGAAGATCTGTGTAAAAACACATGTGCAAATTTATAGAATAGCGCCTAAGTGTTTCCATATGGATCTGCGAAGGGGGCATGGCCATGGGAGGGGCATGGGTGGGTCAGGGGCAGTCCCATAAAATGTTATAGAATTTGGGTGATCCATGCCTAACTTGTGCACTGGGATTTATACTTAGTTTCACTTGGTGTAATTGCTTGCACCCAAAGTTGAGCACGTATCCCAGCGCTATGTGCTATTCTATAATGGACACTCATCCCAGATTTTGTTTTTGGTGCTGAATTGATAGAATTTCCCCCATAATGTCTTTGTACAGATTGTTAGTTAGACCTTCTTAGAATCTTTTGTTCAGTTCTGGAGTTGGCTCAGAGACTACCAATAGTGCAAGGTCTGCACTAAAAGAAATTACAATATAACATACGACAATGAGATGTGTCATAATGGGTTTGTTCTGCACTGCTGTTAAATGTGTATACTTTTGATCCTGTTTCATGGCAGTCCTATTATTAGGTTTCAATTTGCCTTTTCCAAGTTTACTTCATTTAGAGACCCTTTACTAAGCGGTGGTAAGCCCAACGTGGGATTACTGCTTGCTAAACAGGAAGTACCGCCAGGCTACCGCAGCAGCAAAGTGGTACTTCCCACCCCTAGCGCGCCATCATATCCAGCGCTACAAAAATATATTTAATTTTGTAGCGCCGGAGCATACCCAGCGGTAATTGGGTAGTGCCGCACGCTGCCCGGTTACCACTTGGTTAGCGCGGGAGCCCTTACCGCCACCTCAATGGGTGGTAAAGGCTCCCCCCGAAATGTCTGCACAGCCAGTGCTTTACTTGCCACTCGACCATTTCATGCAGTAAAAGTGGGCCTCAGCACACATGAAAAACATGCGCTGACACCAGCAAAGGCCCCTTTTGCCACAGATTGGTAAAAGGGGCCCTTATTGTATTTATGTTTATATTTGGTCCTTTTATTATTGTTATGCTGTTAACAAAATTGTAAGTTTTATGTTAAACTGTACCTGCTGTTCACATTAGGTGAATCTCTTCATCAAGGAGGTTAATAAATCTCAATAAATAAAATAAATTGTGATTCCGCCCTCACTCTGCCTAAAGTCTGCTCCTGAGCATGCATACATGTGGGTCATGTAAAGTATACCCTCTTGTCACTGCACATATTTTTCCTGGGTTAATTTTCTAAAAGCTATTTTATGTTTGCAAAATAGGTCTTTATGTGTGAAAAACCCTTTATAAAATTACCCCCTAAGAATCTATCTCCAAACATTTGACCATAAAAGACTGATCACCGTTTCTAAGCCATGTCTCTCATTTCACCTTTCTCTTTTTTATTGCTCCAGGTAGCATGTAAGATTCCTTGCAGAAATCAACATCCAGGATCCAACTTCTTTAACTCAACTTTTTCTTTGTTTAATTTATGTTGAAGTGGTTTAATCTTTTCATGTGATCAAACAATCTACAGTGCACTCCATTTAAGTGCACGTCGGATAAGCAAATGCTCTGTTTAACTGCATGCCATACTTTGGTCCCGTTTTTGGCACCATCAATTTCTATGGGGACAAACTTCGGTTTAGCGCACCACTGATAAGTGCAAGATTCGCTTATATGCATGGTTTAAGACCGCTCCTCTGCAGGAAAGACTCCGCATAAGCACGCAGATGGTATATGGAAGCCGATTGATGCTTGACAACCAACGAGATTTCAAATTTATCGCCCCTTTAACTGCCACAGGCAGAATAAGCGAAAAAATGTTGTTAGAGTGTGCTCTGGGGTCGTCATCGTCGCAACAGCAGAACTGTAAGACTTTAACACTGGCTGAACGAATAGAAGTTCTTAAAAAATTAGAAAACAAACAAAGTCAAGCATCTATTGCTAAAGAATATAGTGTCAATCCCAGTCAAATTTCACATGTCTTGAAGCAGAAAGACCAGCTTCTGGAAGACTGGTAAAACAATACAAATCCACAACATAAATGAAAATGGGTGGGAAAAGTTGAGGGAAAAAATGGGCTGGGAAAAGCTCTTCTTCGGTGGTTTTCTCGACTCAGGAGCAGACAGTTTCCTGTCAGTGGTTCACTGCTTATGGAGAAAGCGAACCAGCTAGCTGAAAGTCTTGGACTAACTGAATTCAAAGCCACTGTAGGATGGTTGGAAAGATGGAAGGAGAGGAACAACATAAAATTCAAGAAACAGCATGGTGAGAAACAAGACGCTGATGACTTTGGTGCTGAAAATTGGGTTGTTTCAGTTCTTCCTACCATCTTGAACGAGTTTGCACCTCGTGACATTTTCAATGCTGATGAAAACGGTCTCTACTGGCGAGCGATTCCTGATGGAACACTTGCATTCAAACATGCCGAAACTATTGGAGGTAAAATATCGAAGGACCGACTGATGATCCTTCTTTGCTGCAATATGGATGGGAGTGAGAAGTTGAAACCCCTCATCATTGGAAAGAGCAAACAGCCCTGTTGCTTCAAGAAAGTTAAACGACTTCCTGTGTCATACGAGGCTAATGGAAATTCCTGGATGACTGGGGAAATTTGGAAGCAGTGGCTAAAGAAGTTAGACACTAGAATGCAGGCACAAAAGTGTCAGATTTTGTTGTTTTGTGATAATTGTGCTGCACACAGGGATGATGTCAGGCTGTCTAACGTCAAGGTGGTCTTCCTGCCACCAAACACTACCTCTCTGATCCAACCTATGGATCAGGGCATAATAGCCAATTTCAAACAACATTATTGGGCTCTTGTGCTTCATCGTCTGATGAGCGTTATGGATGACCAGACTTGCAAGGATAAACGTGCTGTTGAACTGGCTCGTAATCTATCACTGTTGGATTCCCTACATATGCAGAAAGAAGCCTGGAATCATGTTACACAGGCAACCATTGTGAACTGCTACAAGCGGGCAAGCTTTTTTAAGGATGCGGAGGGGGATGCAGCTGTTGCAAACGTGTCAGATGAACAGGTTATTGACATCCCAGCCGGTGTTACTGAAGTGGAATTTCATCGCTACATAGCTGTTGATTACGATCTACAAACAGCTGACGACAGCACTGATGTGGAGATATGCACCTACACGCAGGCAACGGCTGATGATGAAACAGAGGATGAAATGAGCAGCGAGGCGCATGCTGACGAAATTCAACAACCTCCACCTGTCACTTTTGCAAGAGCGCTAGAGAGTCTCAACACCGTGCGGGCCTATCTGGAGGCCACTGTATGTCAGTGCTATGACAGTTTTTACCGTCTGGCAGATGTAGTCTATGGAACTCACAGACCCAATAGTGTACAGTGGACTATAACTGATTACTTCAAGTAAGCCTAATGTCAGTTAACGGACACTGAGGCTCATTTTCAAAGCACTTAGCCTCCCAAAGTTCCATAGAAACCTATGGAACTTAGCCTCCCAAACTGCTTTGAAAATATGCCTCATTGTATACTGTACGTATAATAATAAACAGTACTGTACATATGTTTATCAGATGTCAAGCTTCTTTGGGTCACAACGGTTAAGTGCACGCTCCGGTTAACTGCATGCATTTCTTTGGTCCCAGACCCTTGCACTTAAGCAGATTGCACTGTATTTCCCCTGAAGCAAAACACAATCCTTGGTCTAAAATCCTGGTCCAAGTTTAGTTTAGTTTAATGTAGTCTCGACATTTCTACCCCATAGGGGATCAAGGCTGCTTATATCATTTAATAATAAGTTTATCTTTCTGATACAATAGTCTCCTAACTAATCACAAATAAATGGTAGAATCAAACAGTCTCAAAAAATCATACTAATGCATATCATCTATCAAATTAAAATATAATTTTATTACAGATCAATGTAATCTAACCAAGTGATGAATTAAAATAAACTAAGCAAATCTCAAATCAACAGAGTCTTGGATCTGAAGCCAGCAAACTGTAAAGAGTAAAGTTCTTAAGTTTTGTTTAACCCATAGGAATGTCTTTGTTCTCTCACAATTTCTAGTTCATATTTACTAGCTCTGTTCTAATGAATACCAGGCAACAGCATGTTTATAGGAGTTTGAAGACTGTACGCTTTTAGATATAACATATTTGCACTAGTTAGCATTTCTTCATATAGTAGTACTTCATCTGAAACAGAAGAAGTCATCATTGTTTTGTGAAAAGTGTTATTTACAGCCAATAAGAGATGATATAATTCTAGTTCAAAGCTAAACAACTGAATCCACATGATGGAGGGTGGGGGGTAAAGGGTGAGACAGGGAATTAGTTTGTTGCTGTCAACTAGTATTAATAGCAGATGTATCCTACATCTATTTGTTTTTGCCAGTAATTTGCAAAACTTTCCAATGCAGATTTTGGGCCTGATTTGATAATTATTTTCTTTCATTCTCCGTCTAGGAGAAAAAGTTACACCTTGTTTGTTGAACTTGCACTGATTGCCAGTTAAAGCTCACATTTCCTATAAATTAGCTTTTGGGGTCTATAAACCTTTTGTAGGATGTTGTTCAGAATATATTACTAAATTATTTACTTTTCCTGTTTCACCTTCTCTTTCCTGAGCAGGTGGACCCGCCTTCTTTATTTTCCTCCTGTGTTGGGATTGAAATATAGAAATTCTTTACAATTTTTTTTTTTATATCTGGCGGTCCAGATCTGGAATCTATTGCCCCTTGAGATTAAAACTATGCCTACTTATTTGTCTTTTCATAAAAAGCTAAAACCTCACCTGTTTCTGAATTCTATTGATTTCCTTTTTAGCACTGACTGCTTTTTTTGTTGCGGACTATAAATACCATGTCATCATCATCATGTCATCAAGAACAGGCCCCATGTGATGACAATCAGCTACAGAAGAAGGCAATAAAACTTAAGGCCCTGTTAACTAAGGTGCACTAGCATTTTTAGCGTGTGCTAATGCTAGAGACACCCATATATTCCTATGGGTGTCTTTAGCATTAGCACACACTAATTTTTAGTTCACGCTAAAAATGATTGTGCCCCTATAGTGTACCTTAGTAAACAGGGCCCTTAGTAGAGAGATACAATAAAATACGTGGAGGGGCATAATCGAACGAAAACGTCTATATCCATGGGCGTTTATCTCCGAGAACGGGTCCGTGAAGGGGCGGACCGAACCATATTTTTGAAAACAATAGACGTCCATGTTTTATTCGACAATTTGTGAGCTGGGCGTTTTTGTTTTTCAGCGATAATGGAAAATGAAAGCGCCCAGCTCAAAAATGAATAAATCCAAGGCATTTGTTCGTGGGAGGGGCCAGGAATCGTAGTGTACTGGTCCCCCTCACATGCCAGGACACCAACCGGGCACCCTAGGGGGCACTTTTACAAAAACAAAAAAAAAAGGTAAAAGAGCTCCCAGGTGCATAGCACCCTTCCCTTGTGTGTTGAGCCCCCCAAATCCCCCTCAAAACCCACTGCCCACAAGTCTACACCATTACTATAGCCCTAAGGGGTGAAGGGGGGCACCTACATGTGGGTACAGTGGGTTTGGGGGGGTTGGATGACTAAGCATTAAGCAGCACAATTGTAACAGGTAGGGGGGGATGGGCCTGGTCCACCTGCCTGAAGTCCACTGCACCCCCTAACAACTGCTCCAGGGACCTGCATACTGCTGCCAGGGAGGTGGGTATGACATTTGAGGGTGAAAATAAAAAGTTGTGAAACATCATTTTTGTGGTGGGAGGGGGTTAGTGACCACTGGGGAGTCAGGGGAGGTCATCCCCGATTCCCTCTGGTGGTAATCTGGTCATTTAGGGCACTTTTGGGGGCCTTATTCGTGAAAAAACAGGGTCGAGGAAAAGTGCCCTAAATTCTAGCTACAAACGCATACTTTTTTTCCATTATCGGCGAAAGGCGCCCATCTCTGTTCGGGTGATAACCATGCCCCAGTCCCACCTTCACCACGCCTCCGACACGCCCCCGTCAACTTTGTAAGCTTCCGCGATGGAGTGCAGTTGAAAACGTCTAAGGTCGGCTGTTGATTATACTGCGTTATTCGTTTTTGTGAGATAAACGTCCATCTCCCGATTTAGGTCGGAACTTGGGCGTTTTTCTCGTTTGATTATAAGCAGGATAATGATCTAATCAATACAAGAAACAATTGGGTATATTCTTAAAGCAAAAGTTTACCCTTTTTTATGTAACAATGGGGCAGGCAAACGGGGCCCTTTAAGAAAATGTGGGCTTTTTTGTAGCAATTTTTGGGCATCAAGCTATAGTATAATATATAATATAATATATTATAGTATAGTATAATTCGATAGTGCTAACCTCTTGAGAGAAACTGCATTGTCTTCCAATTAAGGAGTGAATCACCTTCAAAATCTGTACCCTAGTCCACAAAATTCTTTACGGAGAAGCCCCAGGATACATGACCAACTTAATTAACCTACCTTTCATGAATACATCCAGATCATCCCATTCATACTTAAACCTTCATTACCCTAGCTGCAACGGCCGCAAATATAAATCCACTTATGCTTCCACCTTCTTCTTTATTAGTACTCAACTGTGGAATGCGCTGCCAAAAGCTGTAAAAACTATTCACAATCATCTTAATTTCAGGAAATCACTCAAGACCAGCTTATTCAGAAAGGCCTATCCCAAGGATTCAACATATGTTCCCTACATCCTGCAACACAGCAAATTAATGGACCATTTGGATATTCTTACCTTCCCTCCTTTTTCCCTGTATACCCTGTTCTTTTGATGTGCCCTGATCACTACACTATATTGTATTTGTATATTTACTGGATTGGCGATTGCCTTTACGGTTTGATGTAAGCCACATTGAGCCTGCAAATAGGTGGGAAAATGTGGGGTACAAATGTGATAAATAAATAAATATAGAAGAGATCCTGTTTTCTCACCCTTAGAGGCACACATCAGATGGATGATGAACTGGTTCCTCTTCAGGGCTCTAGCAGTACACAGTGAACCCCCTAACAGCTAGTCAGTATCAGGTATAGTCCAACACATCCCTGCTCTGCACAGGCAGCTGGATTCTCAGTCTGGTGGAAGCCGTAAATAATCTTCCTGGTACTCTTGATTCTGTCAGTATCAGGTACTCTTGAATTCTTCCTGGTACTGCACTTTGTATAGAATGGTGCAGTTCAAAGGCATCACTGACAATTCACTTCCTCTCCTCAGAGAGATACACATGCCACCAGATCTTCTCTCCCCTTTCAGATCCAAACTCTCTACCAAGGCCTGTATCAGCTCAGCCTCAATGGTCCCCAGGTGACCATTCAGACCAATTAGGTACCATATCTATCTGTCCAGCAAATGATATACACTCTGAGAAATGAGGGGCTCTTGACCTTGTAGATGGCCCTCCTTATCAGGGCAGGTACAGTGTGCCTCACTGACAAGGTGGCTAATGGGGATTACCTCTTTCCAGTGTCTCAAAAACTCTCCTCCACAGCTTCACACAGGATAAGCTGGAGAGCCAGTGCAGATGCACAGCATGCCCTTGGATGATGTCAGTAAGTACAGTGCTTGTAGGAGGTTTTGCAGTATCCATGACAGTATAGCTTGGAAAAGATGGTTTATAGCCTAGTCAGGCAAGCCTCCAAAAAGTGAGATACAGAGGATACCCCTATAGTGTTATTGCTCAGGCAGATGAGTGTGCAAAAACAAATTAGTGTCAATTATCTTCAATAATTGGTTAAGGTCAATTATTTGATAGTTAAGGGCTCGTTAACCAATTTGTTTTTGTGCTCATCTTGGATCATCACCAACGTTTGGTGCACAAATTGTGGCGCCATATATAAAATCTGGGCACAGCACTTAGCACTTCCATTTAACTGCCTAACTTGTGGCACGCTACATGGAATTAAAGGGTAATGTCATTCAAAATAATGACATGAAACAGCATGGGAAATGTTGAGATTTTGCATGTCATTTTATATGAATGCACATCTCCATTTATCAGTTGTACTTAGGCTAAACGTGGTATGGGTTGATGGCAAAATATTGAGTTTGTGCTCATGTTGAATTGATATTATATAACTTGATGTGGAGGGGTGTGAGTGGGATGTTATTATTTTTGCATTATAAGTTGGAATAATGGCAGCTGGCCTAAAACCCCTTTTAAATGTGATTTAGCCACAAAAGCCTGAAATCATCATTGCAGTAGTAATAAATGCAGAAAAAATGCAGAGAAGCATTGTTTGCAGATTTATAAATTTTTAGTAAAAATAGAGATTATTCCTTATTACTTACTCCATAATAGCACTAGTAGTTTTTACATTCATATGTGTACTTTAATTCAATGAGTAAATTGTTAGTCTAAGCTCCTTTTGCATGGATTTCTCAATCTGGAATGCCTACCAGTTTGATTGATTGATTGCTGTCAAGTCAAAGTCGACTCCTGGTGACCATACAGATTGACTTTCTCCAGAAAATCTTGTCTTTTTATTTGTGTGCAGAGGCTTTTTAATGGATCATTCATTGATGTTGTGATTGTGTCAATCCATCTTATTGCTAGTCTTCTGTGCCCTCTTTTTCCTTCAATCATTCCTAGCATAATTGCTTTTGCTAGGGAGTCTGAATGTCTCATGGCCAAAATATGATGGTTTTTGTCTAGTCATTTATTTATTTATTTATTAGGATTTATTAACTGCCTTTATGAAGAGATTCATGTGTGCTTCTAGTGTTCAATTTCTTGGCTGTCCATGGTATTCATAGCAGTTGTCTCCAGCACCACAACTCAAATGTGTCAGTGCTCTTTCTGTCCTGCTTTTTCATGGTCCAACTTTCGCATTCATACAGTGTGATACAAAAAAAAAAACAAAAAAAACACTGTCAGTATAATTCAAATATTTATTGGTAATGAAACATCACGCAACTAGAAAATCTTCTCCAAACCTTTCATTGCAGCTCTACCAAGTGCTGTCCTGCGGTATACTTTTTGACTACTGGAGACTTTGTTGTAATTGATCCCCAAAGGCAGAAACTGTCTAAACTTCAATGTCTTCACCTTCAAATCTGAAGCTTGTTTTTGCTCCCATTGTCATCACTTTTGTCTTCTTTATATTCAGTTTTAGCCCCAGGTTTTTACTTTATGTTTTAATTTTATCAATCAGAACTTCTAAATCTTCTTCACTTTAAGCTATCTGTTTAGTGGCATCAGCATATTGGAGATTGTTGATATTCCTTGCTCCAATTTTGAAACCTCTTTCATCATCTTCTAATCCTGCTTCTCTCATTATATGTTCTTCATATAAGTTGAACAAATATGGATAAAGAATGCGGCCTTGTTGAATACCTTTGCCAATTATAAACCAGCTTGTTTTGCTATGTTCTGTCTTGATTGTAGCTTCTTGTCCCATATACAAATTCCACTTTAGAGCATAAACTATCAGACAATTTCCATAGTGTCATATGCCAGCAAGATCATGCTGAATATTATCCAATGAAGATTTGAGCCATATATGGGAGGAGAGCTTCCAGATGTGCAAACAGGATGCAGAAAAGGAAGAGGAGCAAGAAACATCATCGCCGATGCATACTGGATAATTGAAAAAGCCAAAAAATATCAGAAGGAAATTTATATGTGTTTTATTGAGTATTGTAAATCCTACCGATTAGAGGCCTAAAAATGCTTATGGTATTCTTCTGATATCAAGAAACAAAAATACATATTGCTTGTTTACTGATGATAGAAAGCTGGAAAAAATTTTGACATCTATTTTTGGGAAAGTACCTCTCTCTGAAACTCTTTCATAAAACTCATCTGAGAGTAGTAGGAAATGATCTCCAAAATATTTCCATGCAAACCAGCAGACTTTCTACACAGCTTTTCAGTATGCCATTTTATTTTACTAGAACATTTTCCAGTTACACTGCAAAAGCTAATGGCTAGGAGTGGCCTATTGGTTAGTGCAATGGCCTTTGATCCAGGCAACTTGGGTTTGATTCCCACTGTAGCTCCTTATGACATTGGGTGAGTCACTTAACCCTCCATTGCGCCAGGGACAAAAACTTAGAGGCCCTTTTACTAAGCCATGTAGCCGCCAACATGTGCCAACTTGGAGTTACCACCGGCTACCGCGTAGCCCTTGCGGTAATTTCATTTTGATTCGTGTCTGAAAATAATTTTTATTTTCTGATGTGCATCAGCTACACACGTAGGTCATTACTGCCGAGTTAATGCGTGAGACCTTACCGCTAAGTCAATGGCTGGCGGTAAGGTCTCAGACCCAAAATGGATGCACACCAATTTTTATTTTGCTGCATGTCCATTTTTGGGCAAAATTTTAAAAAGGCCTGTTTTACAGGTGTGCTGAAAATGGATCTGCGCGCATCCATAACACACGCCTACACTACCACAGCCCATTTTTCAGTGCACCTAGAGACTTGTACTGGGTTATACATTGCAGTAGGCTATGAGGTCAGTATTTAGACATACATTTAGGCAGTCAGTTTAGAAGCATGCTCCATGTTTTAGCTGTGGACATCCCATCACATCCACATCTAAACATTTAAACTGCATAAAGCGCTATTCTACAACACCTTGTAGCAAAACATCTATGAGACAAACATTTTTAAAAAGGCAGGAGGTGTATCGGGGCATTTCAGGGATGTGTTATAGGAGGTGCACCATTCTGGACATATATCAGCAATTCCGCTAACACATCAAATTCCAGGGAACACAACAAAAAAGTTGAGACTTACACCACCTATAAAGTACAAATAAGTGCTGCCACAGCTTTTATGACTGCTTGTGTTGATGGTGACTGGAGAAATGATACAAAAGTCTGTAAGGCAGATTGCAGTTTCTGTCTACCCTGGTCTGACCATGTGTCAGTCACATAGCCAGACCTTACATTTGGAAGGGGGGGGGGGGAGGAACTGAGCCCAAAATGGGGAGGGGCACAAAATTTTGCTCTGTCCCCCCCACTCTCGGCCCCTAGTTCTCACACTCCCCCCTTGCCCTGCTTTTCCCCGTGACTCCCAAATACCTGAGCTGCCCCCCAATAACTATACTGCCATCATGTGCCACTCCTATTTGTCACACCCACACCACAAAATCCCTCTGGAGCCCATATCTCATCTGTCTGTCCAGCCTGCCTCTATGAACACCTCCCCTGCAACATGTGAACTCCCTTCATAGCCATCCCTGACCCAGGCTCACAGGGGTCCATCTCTGTATTCATCTGCCCTGCCTGCCTCTTAGTCCTTAGCTCCATGTGCTGTCTGTGTTTGTGCCTGCATGTGTAAACAATTAAGGTATTATATTCTTGCTGAGGCGTGAGATGCACTATGTGTGTGAGTCTGGGTGTTGATAAAGGGGGCACCTTGATGATAGGATTTGTTGGCTACGAGCTGCCAAAATGTGTGGGCTGTAAAGGCCATGCTGCTGCTGAGTAGCGGGTAACGGGTCATGCCTGTCCCCTAGAACCCTTGGCATGGGCCCTGACAAGATGGTAATCACATGCTTCCTAGTGGAAGCTCTGGTTTGCCTGGCGTTAGAAGTTAACTGGTAGATGGAATCGACCAGCTGTTAGGATGCCTCTCCCTGGACTAGGTTATACAATCCAACCTCTCACACAGTATTTCCATTCTGCAGGTCATTATCTGCATCAACCATACCATCACCTGGTTCAGCTATATTTGTTGGCCCACCTCTGCCATCAACTGCTCTATCAACATTAGCATCTTATTCTGCAATTCCGACTTATTGTCTCTCAGGGCCATTATGTCCCTGTTCTGAACTAGAAGAACGTGCAGAAGTCACCAGTTCATGTACCATCTAAATGGGCACTGCTGGGCTGTATCACCACCTTCAGCTGGTAACTCTACATCTTCATCATGATCCATGAAGGGTGAAGGTGCCGGCAATTCTGTGTCTGTATAATTGCTACCACTTGCCACAAGTGGCTTATTGCTCTCCAATTCCCTTTCTTCCTGACTGACCACCATCTCTGCCCAACCTGCTTGCATACCTTCATGGCCCTAGGATCTCTGCTTAGTGGCCACAGCTGCCTGTGAGCTCCCTCCCTTCTCAGGATCTGTGTCTTGGCCATCTGCTTTAAGTAACAGGAGAAAAACAATCTAGGGTATAGAATCACAAATTGTGGCTCCAATATGCACTTCTTAGAGACCTGTCTTAAGTTTAAGCTTATCAGTTTGATATACTGCCTCTTTTGAAGTACGAATCGAGATGGTTTTCATATAACTATATAGGTACTTACACTGTTCCTGATGGGCTCACAATCTTGTAGCTCTTCCTCTAACCTTGTATATCCATGTGTCATGCAAATCAACATCCTTAACTGTGCAAAATCCTCCATGATGTAAATTGGTACAGGCCAGAGCTTGCCAGCGGCATGATTTCTAGCAATGGCCATGGGACAGCATGAGTACATTCAAGATGGTACTCAACAGGAGCCTGTATTACCTTGCATTTCCTCTGCCCTGCCAACACATTGTATGTTAGTGTTAAGTCACTGACCATAGATACCAACTTTTCAAAATGATTAGAGTGCTGAACTAATTGGAAATTGCCACTTCCTGGACACAGTCAAAATATTTGCTCAACTTTGGGGGTTCTCAAGCACCAGCAGCACCCAATTTGTCATATCCAGCTTGTAGGTCTATATGTCTCAACTGCACTTGCCCCCTCGGCTCCCTATTAAGATGTTTCATTATATCATACTGATATTATAAGAACATAAGAATAGCCATACTGTGTTAGACCAATGGTCCATCTAGCTCAGTATCCTGCTTCTAACAGTGGCCAATCCAGGTCACAAGTACCTGGCAGAAACCCAATTAGTAGCAACAATCCATGCTACCAATCCCGGGGCAAGAAGTGGCATCCCCATTTCTGTGTCAATAACAGACCATGGACTTTTCCTCCAGGAATTTGTCGAAACCTTTTTTAAACCCAGATATGCTAACCACTGTTACAGCATCATCTGGCAGTGAGTTCCAGAGCTTAACTATTCTTTGAGTGAAAAAATATTTCCTTCTATTTGTTTTAAACATATTTCCATGTAATTTCATTGCTTGTCCCCTGGTCTTTGTACTCTTTGAAAGAGTGAAAAATCGATTCACTTTTACCTGTCCTGCACCACTTAGGATTTTTCAGACTTGAAACATATCCCCCCCCCAGCCATCTCTTTTCCAAGCTGAAGAGGCCTAACATCTTCAGCCTTTCCTCATATGAGAGGTGTTCCATCCCCTTTATCATTTTGGTTACTATTCTTTGAACCTTTTCTAATTCAGCTATATCTTTTTTGAGATATGGCGACCAGAATTGAACACAATACTCAAGGTGAGATCACACCATGGAGCGACACAGAGGTATTATAATATTTTTGGTCTTATTTACTATCCCTTTCCTAATAATTCCTAGCATCCTGTTTGCTTTATTGGCCACTGCTGCACACTGAGCAGAAGATTTCAGTGTATTGTCTACAATGACACCTAGATCTTTTTCTTGGTGCTTACTTCTAAGGTGGACCCTAGCATCAGTAACTATGATTTGGATTGGATTATTCTTCTCAATGTGCATCACTTTGCATTTGTCCACATTCAATTTCATCTGCCATTTGGATGCCCAGTCTAAGGTCTTCTACAATTTTTCACAACTTTGAGTAATTTTGTGTCATCTGTAAATTTCATCACCTCACTTGTCACTTTGACTTCTAGATCATTTATAAATATATTAAATAACACTGGTCCCAGTATATATCCCTGCGGCACTCCATTATTCACCCTCCTCCTTTGAGAAAATGGCCATTTAACCCTACCCTCTGTTTTCTGATCAATAACCAATTCCTAATCCACAGAATGACATTCCCTCCTTTCCCATGACCTTTTAATTTTCTCATGAGGAACTTTGTCAAAAGCTTTCTGAAAATCTAGGCACACTACATCAAATGGCTCACCTTTATCCTTATGTTTATTCACACTTTCAAAGAAATGAAGCAAATTGGTGAGGCAAGACTTCCCTTAGCTGAACCCATGCTGACTCTGTCCCATTAAACCATATTTGTCTATGTGATCAGTAATTTTATTTTTATAATAGTTTTCACTATTTTGTCCACCACTGAAGTCAGGTCCTTTTTAAAAATTGGCATTACATTGGCCACCCTCCAATCTTCAGGTATAATGGGTGATTTTAAGAACAGGTTGCAGATCACTAGCAGAGATCAGCAATTTCATGTTTGAGTTCTTTCAATACCCTGAGGTGTATACCATCTGGTCCAGGTGATTTGTTACCCTTTAACTTGCCAATTTGGCTCAGTATGCCTTCCAGGTTCAGTGAGATTTCTTTCAGTTCTTTCGTCACCCTTGAAAACTATTTCTGGTACAGTTAGATCTCTTAAATCTTGTTCTGTAAAGAACAACATAAAGCATTCAATCTCTCCGCTATTGCCTTGTCCTCCCCTAGTGCCCCTTTTGCTCCTTCATGATCTAACAGTCTAATAGATCCCCTCACAGGCTTTCTGCTTCTGATGTACCTGAAAATGCTGTTACTGTAAGTTTGTGGCAAGATTTTCTTCATGTTCTTTTTTTAGCCTTCTTTATCAATGCTTTGCATCTAGCTTGACAGTGCTTATATATTGCTTCTTATTTTCTTCATTCATATCTTTTTTCCATTCTTTGAAGGATGTTCTTTTGGCTCTAATAGCTTCTTGCACTTCACTTTTTAACCATGCTGACTGTCATTTGCTCTTCTTTCCAGCATTGTTAATATGTGGAATACATCTGGTCTGGGCTTCCATGATGGTATTTTTAAACAACGTCCATGCCTGATTTAAATCTTTGTGACCGATCCTTTCAGTTTCTTTTTAACCATTTTTCTAATTTTATCATAGTTGATCTTTTGAAAATTAAATGCTACTATATTAGATTCCCTTAGTGATTTCACTCCAGATAGCTCAAATTTTATAATGTTATGAGCACTGTTTCCCAGCTGACCCAACATAGTTATCTCTCATACTATACCATGCATTTCACTAAGGACTAGATCTAAATTAGCTCTCCCTCTTGTCGGTTCTTGGACCTGTGTTGCTCCAAGAAGCAGTCATTTATTACATCTAGGAATTTTACACCCCTAGCACTCCCTGATGTAACATTTATCCAGTCAGTACTGGGGAAATTGAAATCATCCATTATTATACTGTTGCCCAATTTATTTATTTTGAAAATTATATCCCACTTTATATAAAGTGGATTCCAGAAACAAACATAATCAAACAAAGAGGCTGATATTCAATGCAATTTAAGCGGGCAGGAGCCTCTCCTGCCCGCTTAAATAGCTTCCCGCCACTAAACCAGGGATATTCAGCAGCACTTAACTGGAGAGTGCTGATGAATATCCCCTGAGACTGCCCAAACAAAAAGTGGACAGGTCAGGGGCAGCGCTGAGGGTGGCACTGGGGGGAAACCCCAGGTTATGTGGGTGCCAGCAGTATTCAGTGCCGGCACCCGCATAGCAAAACAGCTTCAATTAGGACTGCTCAAGAGCTGTCCTAAATAAGGACGCTTAGCTGTGCAAATACCGGCTCTGAATATCGGGACAGCACCCATATAACATTTTTTATTTTGATTCAGATTTTTTAAGTAAAGCCCCCAAGCCCCCTCAAGCCCCCCCACCAATGTTTCCTTCTTTCCCTCCCCCCTCACAACCTACATCAAGACCCCCTGCCCCCCCAGCCGTGCAGGCAGGCCCTCCCCTCCGGGCCTACCTGTGTATCCCTGGTGGTGCAGCAGGGTTGTTGGGAACAGGAGCACAGCCCTCTTCCTACCAGTATACTTCTTCCTTTCACACATGAAATGTCTATCCATAAGGATTCCATGCTGCTATCTGTTTCATGTAGAATTTTTATTTTGTTTGACTCAATTATAGCACAACCTTCCCCTCCAATTGGATCCGCTCTATCATTGCGACATAATTTGTACCCTGATAATACATTGTCCCATTGATTGCCTTCCTTCCACCAGGTCTCTGAGATGCCTATCTATTTTTTCATTTAATGCTATATACTCTAACTCTCCATCTTATTTTTTAGGCTTCTAGCATTTGTATATAGATACTTCAAATTGTGTTTTTTCCTTGCATCTACAAACTGCTTAGATAATTTGCATCCTTTAATCTTGGCTTTCTTTCACCATTATTGAAACCTCTCTATTGGGATTCCCTAAAGATCCTGTTTCAATAGTATCCTTCATAGATACTGCATATGAACCATGCATCCCTGAGTGGCTGTCAGCTCCCCCCCCCCCCCCCCCCCCCCCCCCCATTTTAGTTTAAAAGCTGCTCTATTTCCTTTTTAAATGTTAGCGCCAGTGGCCTGGTTGAATCCATCCTTTTGGAGCAGGCTCCTCCTTTCCCAGAATATTGCCCAGTTCCTAACAAATATTACTACTAATCATTTCTATAGTACTACACAGCACTGTACACATTGTATGCAGGTACTTTCTCTGTCCCTAGACTTGCCACATTATCTGACAAATCCCACTTGAGGGTCTGTGATGATGTGTGGCAGAATCTGCACTAAATGGTTATCCACCTTTAACTCATAACACAGCAGTGAAATAGGTCTAAAAGTTCCTGGGTTCGATAAATCTTTCCCTGGTTTGGGAAGAAGTATAATTTGAGTCTACCTGAGCATCTGTGGCATAATGTTGGCAGAGATCATGGTATTAAACAGAGTAGACAGAGGCAAGGCTATATTATCCCTCAGAATTTTATAGAATTCAGCTCGGAACCCATCCAGGCCTGGCACTCTCTGAATCTCTTCCATTACCTCCTCCACTGTATTGGGTCTATTGAGAAGTTGTTGGTCCTCATCACTTATACGCGGCAGGTTAAAACTTGACAGGTAGGTGCTACTGTCCAAACCATTAGTGGTATCTTCTGCTTATCAATAAACCCTTCCTAAATAATATAATCACTCCCACTTTTTTATCTACTGCGGGTGCTTAAATATAATCTCCCACCCACCATTTTTGTAGCTTACCATTCTCTGTAGACCTTAAATGAGTCTCTTGCAGAAAATTAATAGAGGTTTTATTTCTGTTTAATGCTTGCAAAATCTTATTATGCTTAAGTGGAGAAGGGATGCCATAGCAACGTTCCAGGATATAATGGTAAGAGGAGTCATGTTACCCCAGTCATCAAGGAGATCTTCAAGTTAAAACTTTCCAGTGTTCCAGGGCAGGTCAACCCACTCCACATATCCAGCTAAAACTTTCTACTGCCATAAATTCTCATCAGATCATCATCAGAAATCAGCACCCCAAATGCCATGTTTCCGCCAAACTATCCCCTTCCCTACCCATCCTCTCCAGCAACCCAAATCCATCGTAACCCATCCCCGCCCTCCTCTTCCCTTCCTTTCCAACCCCTCAAATGTCCTCTTCCCCTAACAAAAGCCTCAATGTTGGGACTGTCACTGACTGATGCCACCCCCATCTCCCTCTTTCCATTATCCAAAAAGAAAGAACTAAAGAGCTATATGCTCCCCTTCAAATAACAGAGTCCTAATAAATCCAATAATAGAATTTATAATCAGTCATAATAAAAATATTATTATAGCATAATAACATATTGAACAGCAAGAAATAACTCTATAATATTATAGGGCATCTTCCTGCACCCCAGCTGCATTGAAAGCAAATGAAATAATATATTTTTTAAAAATACCATCAGGTAATCAATGAGTATAGAATGAGAGAAGTCTCTCAAAAGGCACCATCCATGACCAAACCAATCCAACAAGAGAAAAAAAGTCCAGTATTTGAGTAGGCATGGAGGACCAGGGTTTAATTAAAGGCAAAGTGTCAAATACAACTGACAAATGAGAGACCCCCGTTGTTGAAGTCTGCTGAATGATCTTCCAAATAACAGTCCATGGAGGCCTACCGCAGTCAGTCATCTAGCAATTCCAAGCAGCCATGCAGTAGCTTACAAGGTCCTGATCCACTGGCCTCAATATCTAATTGTGTCCATTGCTCAAGCTGGTCCCCCTTCAGTCAGGGTTTGTTGACTGTTGTGGAGCTGTAGGTTGAGGTGGTAAACAAGAAAGAAAACCTTTAGCCACTGACACTTGCTCAAAGAATTGAGTGTTTCCTTCGTATATGACCCAACATTTTGCTGTGTACAGCAGCATGAACTTGATTCACTTCTCACTTAGTACTGTGCAAATAGGGGAGAACTCCTGTTGTTGTACTTGGACTTGTGCCAAATAGTCTTGAAAACAGAGGATCTTCTTATTGTTATATGTCAGAGTTTTCCCAGATCTAATAGTTTGTGTAATGAGTAGCTTGTGGGTATAATTAATGATTCACATGTTCATCACCTGGGATTTCCATTGTATGATCTCCTCTGCCCCAGCCTAACATAGTAAATGATGGCAGATAAAGACCTGTATGGTCCATCCAGTCTGCCCAACAAGATAAACTCATTTTACATGGTATGTGATACTTTATATGTATACCCGAGTTTGATTTGTCCTTGCCTTTCTCAGGGCACAGACTGTAGAAGTCTGCCTAGTACTATTCTTGTACTAAGTTCTGAAGCTAACATCGAAGCCCCTTAAAATTTACACTTCAGCCCATCCCTATCCTCAGGGATCGGTGCTGGGGCCTATTCTGTTTAATATATTTGTGGGAGATATTGCTGAAGGGTTGGAAGGAAAGGTGTGCCTTTTTGCGGATGACACGAAAATAGCCAATAGAGTGGATACCCTGGAGGGAGTAGAAACAATGAGAAGGGATCTCCGAACGTTAGAAGAATGGTGGAAGGTCTGGCAGTTAAAATTTTCTGTGATCCACTCGTTGCGTTCTTTTGTATTTCTTGAACAAAGCCTCTTTTGCTCTTATTTTTTCAGCTACTTGTTTGGAGAACCATATAGGCTTCCTGGTTCTCTTGTTTTTGTTTACTTTCCTCACAAAAAGATCAGTCACCATATTTATAGCAGCCTTTAGCTTGGACCACTGTTTTTTCACTTCTCCTATTCCTTCCCACGCCAACAGCTCCTTCTTCAGATTCCCCCATTTTATCAAAATCAGTATGTCTGAAATCCAGTACTTTGAGTTTTGTCCGTCCACACTCCGCTTTCGCCCATATATGAAACCATACGGTGTGATGATCACTATTACATAGGTGGGCACCCACCCGAATATCGGAAACACTACCTCCATTAGTGAGCATTAGATCCAGCATCGACCCTTCCCTTGTGACTTCCGTCACCATTTGTCTGAGCAAGGCACTTTGACAGACATCCACAATCTCCCTACTTCTTTCCGATTCCACAGATGGGACGTTCCAATCCACGTCAGACAAATTGAAATCTCCCAACAGTAGCACCTCCCCTTTCATACCAATCTTTTGAATATCTTTTATCAGATCCTTGTCTAACTTCTCCGTTTGCGTAGTAGGTCTGTAGGTAACTCCCGTGTTGGATACAGGTTCCATCTTCTCTTTCCAGGACGATCCATAAAGCTTCTTTTTTTCCCCAGGTTCCCCGCATTTCAGCTGTTCTGATATTCTCTCTCACATACAGAGCCACTCCTCCACCTCTTTGTCCCTCTCTATCCTTCCTAAAAAGATTATATCTCGGTATGGTCACATCCCATTCATGA